>NC_042983.1:11851256-12073756 GCF_901001165.1 Salmo trutta | reverse complement strand
ATGATATCTGGTTGTCTTTTTGGGTACTGGAATTTCTCTGGCCCTTTGTGTGGTCTAATTAGTTTTAGAAATATATAAAATAATCAAATAAGATGATAAAAAAGTGTATTAATAGAATGACAACGTTGTAAAACATTATCCTAACTCTAAATCATCAACTTACTGCTGTTTAATTTGAGACTTTCAGCATGAAATATCCTTTTTTATTTTTTACACACTTGTATTTATTTTACTATGTCAATATGTTTTTGCTGTAAATCAGGGCTCAAAACTGCGACCAAAACACTTGCATTTGTGACCCTTTGACTTGGCAGTGCAACACCGGATTTTTTATTGGTCTCTAAGGTGCAAGTTGCATTAGTTTTTGGTTCACAATTCGCCTTTATTTTTTTTTAAAGATTTATTCAAACAGCAATGGGTATGCAACAATGGGTATGAATCTTTGTGATGCGCAATTCAGTCATCATGCCCTGTTTGAATGAACTTTTCTAAAGGCTTTCCCAATTAAAGTGAATGATATCATGATGATTTGTATCAATCACCGGGCATTTGTTTTGCAAACTCTGCCATCACATGTAGCCAACACTGTACATTACAAAGACACTGTCTCTTGCTAGGCGCGCAATTACATTTCAGTCATTTAGCAGACACCCTTAACCCTAATTGCTCTTGTAACTAGCTCTGGATAAGTGCCTTGCTCAAGGGCACACTGACAGATTTTTCACCTAGTAAGTTCTGGGACTCGAACCAGCGACTTTTCGGTTATTGACCCAATGCTCTTAACTCCTAGGCTACCTGCCACCCTACAATTGATTTAAAGGGCAACTACACCATCCACATTTTTTTTTGGGGGGGGGGGGGTGGATTTGTTCCTAGACCTCAAAAGTGATCTCCTTATAAGGCCCTACAACTGTAGAGTGACTGTTCAAAATCACAAATAATAACAGCCTTTTTGAGATTGTGCAAAGGTTTTATTTTTTCCCTCCAAACAAGCAATGTAAATATGATATTGTCAAGTTAAAATGTAATTATTTGTGTATGGATGCTAGGTCGTTATAGGCTTTAGGCTACTTGCTCAGCCCGCAAATTAAAGATAACATTTACATGATGCACGCATCATCCGCTTTCCAGGGACAGTATTGTTTTCATTCGAGCCAGTAGCTTTCAGTTGGCACTGCAAGGGCATCATCTAAAAGATGGCTAGTTAGTATTAGCCTGGTTCTGTATGAAATGCAGGCACATTATTGGACACAGGTCAGATCATTATCGCCGCTCAAGGGTAAAAAAATGTATGCAACCAAATCATGTGCTGGTGCCATCAACTGAAAAAGTTGGTGGCAAAAAAAGTGATTCTAGAGCCCTGTAAATGTTTTGGCGCCAAACTGGTGTCAGTTGTGAAAAAAGTCAGTGGTTGGAAGTGTGCCATTGTTGATTAGATGCTTTTTTCATTAATTAGGCTATTTTCTCTTGAACCATATGGTCTACCCGCTAGAAACTCATGGACAATATGGACACTGATAAAAAAAAAAAAATACTATATATGAATATATATTTTTTCAGTTATTGAAGTATATTTTACCAAAGTTACCATAGATTGCCATAGATTACCTGTTAATCACCCAAATTACTGAAAGTTCCGGTAACTTTGGTAAATAACCAGTAGTTTTGCAACCCTACTACGGCATCATTTGATAACATAGCCCTTTGTTGATTGGAAACGAAGTTCACTTGAAGGTTATAATCGGCATTTAGAGGTCCTTAGTTAGCTAGTGAGGTCATCCTGTTGCTCCATTTCTTGAATTTTACTGTAGGGCTGTGTATAGAGAGCCCTCCCCCTGTGATTCATAAAATACACCCTTGAATAACCCTCCTTCCTGTACTGATGTGGATGGAAGGCCACTCTGGGCTTGTTGAGGTAGTATTTCTAATCCCCCAACTTTATTTTCCAGCCCCTTTGTTCAAGTGAAGGTTTTTCACTGCACAACACTCCTGTCTTATTTCATACTGTCTTGGACAGAGGCAGATGGCCTCAGCAAATATGACATTTTACCTTGAGGCTTCTTTCTATAGCATCTTCAAGTTTTGCTCGTCTATTACAGAGACAGAGTAATAGAGGTTTTTGTATTCTTCTGTATTTCCTATCAAAGATGTTGTTAGGCTTCAGTGCAGCAAGGTGATTTCATGGGATAAGCTCTTGAGTCAATCCAATTTGAGTTTATAAACACCTGGTGCACAGGGGGGAAATGTTATTACACCCCTCAAAGATTTTGGGTGAAATTCCTGCCCAAAGAACGAACTCAAGTGTGACTCGGCAGGAATGATTTTCTAGCTGTTGTTTGCTGATAAATTGACAAACCGAGGCATTGCATTCACCACAGAGTGGAAGACTTTCAAAACTAGATTAAAGGATCATTCATCATTGATATATCCTCCGTAATTTTCCATTGTGTCTTCTTGACAGTCTTCCTCAATCTTGAAATCTTGATAATGTTGTCTCCTGATTCCCCCGGTAGGTATGCATACCTTTCCATGTTTAGTTCCATGTAAACTGTGACCAGGTTTAACTAAGGCACTTAGTAATAAAAAAAAAAAGCACTACCTAGAACGATAAAGGTTTATTCGGGTTGGAACCATTTTTTGAATCCAGGCGGAACCTTTTCACCCAACGAAGAACCCTTAAACAACCCTTGAACCTGGATTCAAAAAAGGGTTCTCCTACAGGTACAGCCGAAGATCCCCGTGGTTTTAGGTAGAACCTTTTTTCTGGGAGTGTGCAGGTTAAAATGGAAGTATGAAACACTGAAGCCTCTGTAAAAACTAGTAGACAAACATTCTCCTTTCAAGCAGCTATGTGCCTGACTGTCCAGAACCAGACTAGTATGGCACATTGCACATATCAAATCCCCTGTCCATTTGTAGTCCAGCTCCAACCTAGACCCCATCATACTCCCTAGCATCAGGATCAGAGATCAAAGGCTCTCCGCTCCATTACGGACAGTGTGGGAGTAAATCCAGTGTCCAAGAGGCGTGAGTGGCCAGAGCAGGCAGCCAGCCTCGCTAGCTAGCTACATACAGTAGGATTAGAGGAAGTAGTATGGCAGCGCTAGGAAACACACAGCTCCGCTTGTAAGAGAAAAGCCGAGTGGAACGAGTGGTCGGGCTCCTCCAGCCAGCTCAGCTAATCCCTGTTTGGCATTTTGCAGATCCTTTCAGTCGCTCCAGTACCTTTGGCGGCCTCGGCAACCTTTCAACCAGTGCCTTCGGAGGATTAGGCAACCCCTCGCTTGGTAAGCGCCGACCCCCCCCCCCGCCCCCCACGGCCAGACACAGCGCAGCTCAGCTTTAGACCACAGGGAAGGGCCAGGAAGGAAAGAAATCAAGGCACTTAGCGCTGCATCAAATGCCAAAATAAAACTAGCACAGGGAGGAGCAAAAAGGCAGGCAGCACAGCAGCAGAACAGCACAGCTCTCTCTCTCTCTCCACCCCGCTCTCCCCCCTCCCCAGTAGCTTGGCTTCAATCTGACTGCAACACTGCCAACGCACACAGCACTCACAGGCTTGCTGTTTGGTTGCTATTCATGTATTAATTATTCTACAAGCCCCCTCATCGCCACTGTGGAGGACTCTCTCCCTCTCACCCTCTCTATCTCTCCCTCTTCCTCTCCATCTCTCATATTCTCCTCTGCCAAATCATTTCCCCTGTAGCGAAATGGATGTCAGTGAAATAGACACGCTATGGAATGCTAAGGTCTCCCTGGCTTTTCACAACCCTCACCCCCAGAGGGAAATTGATTACCCCCCCCCCCCCCATCCACCCCCCTTTCCAGTAAACAAGGCCTTGAGAATGAGGAATGAATTGGGGAGCAGAGCAGAGTAGGGCCCTTGGTCCAAGCAGCTAGAAGCGCAAAGGGGGAAGCCATTAACCTTGCCAGTCTTTGTAAAGCAGAGCTCTTTGCAGCAAGAGACCGCTCAGAACCCTCAGGACAAAGACAAAGTTGCTTTTGTGTAGATTTTCTTTATTTCCTCGTCTTCAGTCTCTTCATCTGATGTTCTGTGTCCAGGAGGGGATTTAGTTTGTTTTGCTTACGCTCTTTTCTCCATGTCTCCTCTACTTAAGGCTCCAACAGTATCTTTGGCCATAAAGAGGGCCCAGCGGGCCTGCCAGGCTTCGGCAGCCCCCACCACGATACCTGGAACAGGCTCCACCGGACCCCACCATCCTTCCCCACCCCGCCACAGTGGCCCAAGTCTGCAGACACGGAGCGCAGCAACTCAGTCAACAGCCACGAGCGAGAGAGAGAACGAGAGAGGGAACGGGAGAGGGAGAGAGAACGGGAGAGAGAACGGGAGAGAGAACGGGAGAGAGAACGGGAGAGAGAACGGGAGAAAAGGGATTCATCCATCAGCAAGGAGGAGAAGGATAAAGACAGGTGTGTATTCTATATGAGTACAACTCTGAATCATTTCCATTAGTTGTAAGTAACACAAGTTGTTGTGTTATTTGAATACAAATTTTCATGCACACATATTTCCCCCCCAAAACTATTTCCACCCTTCTACCCTTCTGATAAATGCGTATTTTATTTTGTTTGTGTCCCTCTCAGAGATTCGATTGACCGTAACCGTCACTCGAACCGTTCATCCCCTGCGTCGGCCCAAACCAGCTACCAGATCAGCAGCCTGATCCGCTCTAACAGCCAGAACTCCAGCGACTCTGGTCGCCACCACAGCGCCAGTGTGGATCGGGTCCGGGAGGCCGAGAAGGAGCTCCTGGAGCGCCACCGAGAGGCAGCCATTCTGGGGGACGTCAAGGTGAAGGAGAGCCGCTCCCCTGGAGGAGGGAAGGAGGTGACAGACAGAGACAGACGCTCGTCAGAGGACTCCATCAAACCAGCCCACCGCACGCCCTCTCCCTACCCCAAGGCTGTCCTGTCTGAGACAGGAATGAAGATGGCTGGTGGTCCCCCACCCACTCTACTCAAGGACGGGGACAGGGACAGGAAGGAGGGTCCTCCGTCCTCTGGGGGGGACCTGCTGCTACACAAGGTGAAGAACGACATGAAGATCAAGGAGGAGCGCAAAGAGGACCAGGAGGTGATGGTGGTGAGCTCCGAGCCTGCCCCTCAGCCTGCTCCTCCTCCTCAGCCTCTACCTCCTCCACCTCCCCAGCCCGGTCACCACCACCACCACCACCACCACCCTCCTCTGTCCCAGCAGCCTCCTCCCCCCTCCCCACGCTGCAGTGACTTGCCCACCCACGGCTCCCTGCACGGGGTGCACATGGCCCACTCCCTGCCTCTCTCCATGAGCGCCATGCACCAGATGGGCAGTCTCAACGTGCTGGACCGGGCCCGCATGGCTCCCTTTATGGGGGTGAGCCCCCTGGCTGCTGCTGCAGGGAGGGACCGGATGCCCCACCAAGCCTTCCCTTGGGACCCACTGAGGGAAGCCTACCGCAACCTGGACCTGCAGCGCAGGATGGACTTTCAGCTGAGGGCTGAGCAGGCCCAGCGCTTCCCCAGCATGTACGAGCAGGAGCGGGCTTACCGGGAGAGAGAGGCCCACGACTACTCCCACCATGAGCACATGCTGGAGGTACGGCGGGAGCACGAGAGGATGAGGCAGCAGGCAGAGGAAAGAGAGCGCCAGCACCTGAGGGAGGAGCTGGACCGGGCACGGCTCCACCAGCTGCACCAGTCCCCCATGGAGGGACACCTGCCACACATGCCCCCCTTCATGCCCCACCTGGGCGGCATGCCCTACCCCAGACTCAGCCCCTCCACCGGACACAACGGCCTGCTAAACCGGACGCCCCCCACCGCTGCCCTTAGCGCCCCCCCTCCCCTAGTGCCCGCGGGCAGCACAAGAGCAGCCTCCCCCAGAAGGACTACCCCCCTCACCACCCAGGACCCCCGAGATTACTCCCCCTCCCGCAACCCCAAAGAAGTGGAGGCACGGTAGCTTAACATAACAGACAAAGGACGTGAATGCTTAAAAAGGCGCACTCCCCAATTTGGAACCTTCTAGAGAGAACAAGATGCACTGCTTTTCAATAGAGAAAGGCATAAGTAAAAGAGAAAACAGTATGATTGTACAAAGTAAAGATTTGTAAGGGTGAAGAAGCACATGCCATGCTTTTATTTTATATGGACAGGCTGATGAGAATGTTGGTGAGAAGAACACAAATCAAAAAGTGTGTATGTTAGTTTCCGACTTAAAATTTGATATTAATATATTAATCCAATACCTTTTGTCGATTTTTCCGTGAAAAGTGAGATTCTGATTGAAAAGAGAGATTCTGATTGAAATTAGTTTGTACATTTCCTATCCTTGTTCCATGTATAGACATCATTTTTATGAATTTGTATTTTGTGCATTAGTCAATTTTTTTCAATATTTATCCCAGTCCATTGTGAGACATATCAATGATAATGATCCACACTGGATGATGCTCCACAGTTTTTACCCAGTAATTTAACCTCATGGTACCTGAAAATACTCATAAATGATCATGTACAAAGTTACATTAAAGATTTGTTGCATTTTATTTGTTTTGCCTTTGAGATATGCAGACAAATATATATTACGAGGTCTTTGTTCGGTCTCTGTAAAGAAGAATTCGTGTAAAAAAAAATGACAATGTAAATTTATTAGGCTTTTTAAATGTTTCTAGAAAAACAAATGAAATCAAAACAGAACCACTTCCCGGTTGTAAACCATGGTAACGGACGAGCCTGTCCAATGGGAGGGAAGGGGGGCGGGCATCAGAAGGGGGCCTGGAATGATCTTCTGCAATCTATGCAAAGAGGCACTGAGCACCCCGATGGAGAGCCACCTGGAATGGAATGGACTGTTGGATAATGTTGATTCTGTGAGAGGAACTTGGATTAACTCAACATGTTTTTCTTTCCAATCATGGGACATGGAATTAAACCTACAGACTTCCTGGTTACAGATAAACTGTACCAGAAGCTTACATACAGCCCCAGTGACAGCAAAGGAAGACACGTTTGATTGGGCGGCAATAGGACTTTCTCTGTCGACCGTTGTGGTGTTGTGCAGTTGTTTTTCTTAGACTTGTATACAAAACAAGTAGAGTTTTAGGCGTGCAAAAAAGTGAAAACGAACATTCATGTACGGAATAAAGTTTGGACCTAATACCTGCATTATATCGCTTTTTATTCACATTCAGGATCATTCTCTGAAACCAGGGATACTGGATGTAAACCCCTTCTAAATGTAAAATGGTGACCATAACAATAACACACAAATCACTGAAGGAAACAGTTTTTCATAGATTTGCCAATACTGCCAGTATCTTAGCTTGCTCATTTCATTTAGCAAATTTCTAACACATCCTAAATGAAATACAGTGCAGTAGCCAAGTATCTAAAGCCGGGGGGGGGGGGGGGGGGGGGGTTCTGTTCTTATGAACATTTGACAGTCATCTCACAGGGATTAGCTGCAGGGCTCTCACAGCTCTCCTGGGGGATCGATGGGTTTGGGGAGAGGAGAGGCAATAGAGGGTGGGACTAATAGGATTGATTTTGTAAGAAAGCAGATTTTTAGTGTTTGTGTTGCAGCTAACCACTATTGACTGGAGGCCGAGCGGAGTATTGACCTGCGGCCCGGACTCATTAAGAGGAGCAATGCCAGGGAGGGAGGCAGCAGGCTATCGGATGTTAGAGGAGAGGAGGACCGCTCTCCCCTGATCCCTCTCCCCTTTCTCCCCCCTCCTTCTCTCACCTCCTATCCCCACACTCATCTGTTTCGCTAATGAAGCCGGAAGGTCCTCTGGAGTGGTCCGAGGAGAGGGACATACAGACGCCCCGTCCCGTTATCGACGAGGGCCTTTCTCTCTCAATTAAATTCAAAGCAAGTGGAATAGATAATAATCAAAAGTGAAATAAACAATACAAAATGAACAGTAAACATTGCACTCACAAAAGTCTCAAAAGAATAGAGATTTCAAATGTTATATTAAGGCTATGTACAGTGTTGTAGCAATGTGCAAATAGTTGAAGTACGAAAGGGATAGATATAGATTGTTTTTATAATGGTGTTTGTGCTTCACTAGTTGCCCTTTTCTAGTGGAAACAGGTCACAAATCTTGCTGCTGTGAAAGCACACTGGTATTTCACCTAATAGATAGGGGAGTTTATCAAAATGTATTTTTTTTTTTTGTGGGTCTGTGTAATCTGAGGGAATACCGTGTCTCTAATATGGTCATACGTTTGGTAGGAGGTTATGAAGTGCAGCTCAGTTTCCACCTCATTTTGTGGGCAGATGGCACGTAGCCAGTCTTCTCTCGAGAGCCAGGTCTGCCTATGGCGTCCTCTTAATAGTAGCAGTACTCCCTGTATATAGCCTCGCTACTGTTATTTTATTGTTGTCTTTAATTATTTGTTATTTTTCTTGTTTTATTATTTTTTACTTCAGTTTATTTTAGCAAATACTTTCTTATATATATATACTGCTCAAAAAAATAAAGGGAACACTTAAACAACACATCCTAGATCTGAATGAAAGAAATAATCTTATTAAATACTTTTTTCTTTACATAGTTGAATGTGCTGACAACAAAATCACACAAAAATAATCAATGGAAATCCAATTTATCAACCCATGGAGGTCTGGATTTGGAGTCACACTCAAAATTAAAGTGGAAAACCACACTACAGGCTGATCCAACTTTGATGTAATGTCCTTAAAACAAGTCAAAATGAGGCTCAGTAGTGTGTGTGGCCTCCACGTGCCTGTATGACCTCCCTACAACGCCTGGGCATGCTCCTGATAAGGTGGCGGATGGTCTCCTGAGGGATCTCCTCCCAGACCTGGACTAAAGCATCTGCCAACTCGTGGTGCAACGTGGCGTTGGTGGATGGAGTGAGACATGATGTCCCAGATGTGCTCAATTGGATTCAGGTCTGGGGAACGGGCGGGCCAGTCCATAGCATCAATGCCTTCCTCTTGCAGGAACTGCTGACACACTCCAGCCACATGAGGTCTAGCATTGTCTTGCATTAGGAGGAACCCAGGGCCAACCGCACCAGCATATGGTCTCACAAGGGGTCGGAGGATCTCATCTCGGTACCTAATGGCAGTCAGGCTACCTCTGGCGAGCACATGGAGGGCTGTGCGGCCCCCCAAAGAAATGCCACCCTACACCATGACTGACCCACCGCCAAACCGGTCATGCTGGAGGATGTTGCAGGCAGCAGAACATTCTCCACGGCGTCTCCAGACTCTGTCACGTCTGTCACGTGCTCAGTGTGAACCTGCTTTCATCTGTGAAGAGCACAGGGCGCCAGTGGCGAATTTGCCAATCTTGGTGTTCTCTGGCAAATGCCAAACGTCCTGCACGGTGTTGGGCTGTAAGCACAACCCCCACCTGTGGACGTCGGGCCCTCATACCACCCTGATGGAGTCTGTTTCTGACCGTTTGAGCAGACATGCACATTTGTGGCCTGCTGGAGGTCATTTTGCAGGGCTCTGGCAGTGCTCCTCCTGCTCCTCCTTGCACAAAGGCGGAGGTAGCGGTCCTGCTGCTGGGTTGTTGCCCTCCTACGGCCTCCTCCACGTCTCCTGATGTACTGGCCTGTCTCCTGGTAGCGCCTCCATGCTCTGGACACTACGCTGACAGACACAGCAAACCTTCTTGCCGCAGCTCGCATTGATGTGCCATACTGGATGAGCTGCACTACCTGAGACACTTGTGTGGGTTGTAGACTCCGTCTTATGCTACCACTAGAGTGAAAGCACCGCCAGCATTCAAAAGTGACCAAAACATCAAAACGTCTGTGGTTACCACCTGCAGAACGACTCCTTTATTGGGGGTGTCTTGCTAATTGCCTATAATTTCCAACTGTTGTCTATTCCATTTGCACAACAGCATGTGAAATTTATTGTCAATCAGTGTTGCTTCCTAAGTGGACAGTTTGATTTCACAGAAGTGTGATTGACTTGGAGTTACATTGTGTTGTTTAAGTGTTCCCTTTATTTTTTGGAGCAGTGTATATATATATATATGCTCTCAACCTGCTCCACTACAGCTCCGGGGATGAGAATGGGGATGTGCTCCGCCCTCCTTTTCCTGTAGTCCACGATCAACTCATTTGTCTTGATCACGTTGAGGGAGAGGTTATTATCCTGGCACCACACTACCAGGTCTCTGACCTCCTACCTATAGGCTGTCTCATTGTTGGCGGTGATCAGGTCTACCTACCACTGTTGTGTCGTCGGCAAACCTAATGATGGTTTTGCAGTCGTGCTTGGCCATGCGGTCATGGATGAACAGGGAGAACAGGAGGGGACTGAGCACGCACCCTTGATGTTTAGGATCAGCATGGCAGATGTGTCGTTACCTACCCTTACCACCTGGGGACGGCCCGTCATGAAGTCCAGGATCCAATTGCAGATTTAGGTGTTTAGTCCCAGGGTCCTTAGCTTATTGATGAGCTTTGAGGGCACTATGGTGTTGAATGCTGAGCTGTAGTCAATGAATCGCGTTCTCACGTAGGTGTTCCTTTTGTCCAAGTGGGACAGGGCAGTGGGTCTAGGGTTTCTGGGATAATGGTGTTGATGTGAGCCATGACGAGCCTTTCAAAGCACTCCATGGCTACAGAAGTGAGTGCTATGGGTCAGTAGTCATTTAGGCAGGTTACCTTGGTGTTCTTGGGCACAGGAACTATGGTGGTCTGCTTGAAACATGTTAGTATTACAGACTCAGTCAGGGACAGGTTGAAAATGTCAGTGAAGACACTTGCCAGTTGGTCAGCGCATGCTCGGAGTACACATCCTGGTAATCCGTCTGGCTGGTGCGCTCATACGTTCTTCAGTGTTGCTTGCCTCGAAGCGAGCATAGAAGTCATTTAGCTCGTCTGGTAGGCTTGTGTCACTGGGCAGCTCACGACTATGCTTCCCTTTGTAGTCCGTAATAGTTTGCAAGCCCTGCCACATCCAACGAGTGTCGGAACCGGTGTAGTACGATTCGATCTTAGTCCTGTATTAACGCTTTGCCTGTTTGATGGTTCGTCAGAGGGCATAGCGGGATTTCTTATAAGCGTCCGTGTTAGAGTCCTGCTCCTTGAAAGTGGCAGCTCTACCCTTTAGCTCACTGCGAATGTTTCCAGTAATCCATGGCTTCTGGTTGGGGTATGAAAGTACAGTCACTGTGGGGATAAAGTCATCGATGCACTTATTGATGAAGCCAGTGACTGATGTGGTGTACTTCTCAATGTCATCGGAGGAATCCCAAAACATATTCCAGTCTGTGCTAGCAAAACAGTCCCTTAGCTTAGCATCTGCATCATCTGACCACTTCCGTATTATCGAGTCACTGGTATTTCCTGCTTTTGTTTTTTCTTGTAAGCAGGAGGGTAGAGTTATGGCCAGATTTGCCAAAAGGAGGGCGAGGGAGAGCGTTCTGTGTGTGGAGTAAAGGTCGTCTAGAGTTTTTTTTCCTCTGGTTGCACATGTAACATGCTGGTAGAAATGAGGTAAAACGGATTTAAGTTTCCCTGCATTAAAGTCCCCGGAGACTAGGAGCGCCACCTCTGGATGAGCATTTTAGATGAGCATTTTTTTTTTGTTTATTGGCTTATACAGCTTGTTGAGTGTGGTTTTAGTGCCAGCATCGGTTTGTGGTAAATAAACAGCTATGAAAAATATAGATGAAAACTAGTGTGGTCTACAGCTTATCATGAGATACTCTACCTCAGCCGAGCAAAACCTTGAGTCTTCCTTAACATTAGATTTCCTGCACCAGCTGTTATTTACAAATAGACACAGACCGCACCCCTTGTCTTACCGGAGGCAGCTGTTCTATCTTACAAATGCACAGAAAACCCAGCCAGCTGTATGTTATCTATGTCGTCGTTTAGCCACGACTTGGTGAAACATAAGATATTACAGATTTTAATGTCCCGTTGGTAGGTTAGTCTTGATCGGAGCTCATCCATTTTATTATCCAATGATTGCATGTTGGTTAATAGGACTGATGGTAGAGGCGTCCCGACCTACGTCTCTGATATCTCCATCTCTTCTTCATGTGAATGATGAGGATTTCGGCCTTGTCCGGTGTCTGAAGTAAATCCTTCGAGCGACTCATTAAAGAAAAAAATCTTCGTCCAGTTCGAGGTGAGTAATCGCTGTCCTGATATCCAAAAGCTCTTTTTTCGGTCATAGGAGATGGTGGAAGAAACAAAATAAGTTACAAATAAAGCGAAAAAACACAATAGCACAATTGGTTAGGAGCTCGTAAAACAGCAGCCATCTCCTCCGGCGCCATTCAAACACTATTTAAGCTTTCTACTGCCAAGTTTAAACCTTCACTATTGCAGTGCAACGTTTTGTCCAGGAAGTTGCCTAAAAGGGATTGAATTTGTTGTTGCCCAGTTAAACTAGTGTAGCCCACAGCTATATGGCATAGTCAGATCAGGGTCTAACATAAGGACGACTCAGAATATGCTATTCTGTTCTTAAATAGGCTACATTCTCTTCATATCATGTTTCTTTAGACCTGCTTAAAATAAATAATGCATTTATTGTGAAGGTGTAGGCTAAATTACATGGATTTATTAGACTTTTTAAAATGTAGATGTTCCAAGGTCTGCATCGGTGACTTGTTAGACTATGCGTGGAAGCCCAGAGATGCTAAACGTGTTTGTGTTAATTAACGGTCAATTACGGTGAGACCGGCAGTTATCGGCTGACAGAATTTCATGACAGCCACGGCCAAGCCCGGATCAAACTGTGGTGAGGTCATTAAGGGATGTTATTGAAAATCAATGCAGCTCTTTGTCTCACACACTCACCAGCAGGCAGGCCACTTTAAAAGGTCTCCTGGAAAAAAATGGGGCTTGCCAGAATGGGGCATGGTGTATTGGGAAGACTTAAATCACTATCACTTTCAATTTAGGCCGGCTATATTCCACAATAGCCCGACGGGGAACATCTGTTGGCTGTGTACTTCACTTTACTGCCATGTGATTTTATTCCTAATCAGACAGTCAACAGCAGGTACTTAACCCCCCTACCTGTTAGGCTACAGCGCAATGATTTTGGGAAGGGGGGGGGGGCTTTTATTTACTAGCTTTTGTGAAAAAAACATCTTTCATTTTCTCTGCTTCCATCCCTCCCTTATTCCCTCCATCCCTTATCCAGCTTTGTTCAATTCATTTTGTGGTTGAGCGTTAAGGGGTTCTATGGGAGATGAAAGGCTCCATACATTTTACTCATTGTCTAGCAAAGTTCATTTATTTGGGAATCAATTGACACATTGCTTCACGGAATATCTAACACAGCCAGGAGGATTATTTACAAGGTCTGCCATTTTACAGCAGTTCAGTTGAACAATTCAGCATTCGTGTTGGATGAAATCATGTTTCTTCATTGGTTAGTATTGCACGTGATTTTCTCGATATTTCATGTTTAGAATGTAAAATAGAATTTCTTCCCTGAGGAACAATATCAGTTTTATGAAGATATATACCAGAACGTGTTTCTGATGTTTCAGCCTTTTTTTTTAAAGATTTTCCTCCACTGTTCCAATTAATAGGATAGAAGGAATGGTATATACGAGGCAGGACATTGTATTTTGTTCTGATAATCCCCTGCGTTTATCAGGGAGAAACCTGAATGCTGAAGGTTGGGATTGAATTTTCATGGTGTTCAAATACCTCCAAAAAGCTCCTGGCACAGAGTTCACCCCTGAGCCAGCGTACAGACGAGCAGGCCTGGGGGCTTTCTTCACTCACAATGGCAGCTAATAACGCTGTGCCAAACTAATAAGATGGGCAGCGAATGAATGGATCGGTCCAAGCCTCTTTTCTCCCTCTCTCTTCCCCCTGATAAAACATGTATGAAAACGTTTTGAGCAGCTATGCAGTGCTCTCCACAGCCTTCCCTCTAGCGAGGGCTAATGCATTAGTTCCCATTTGGAGGGTGTTTTGAAATGGAGATTGGTATTGAGACTTGGAGGCCCCATGATCGTGTTTGAATTGCTGTGGGCCGGCCCGGCTCCCAGACTGAGCTTGGTGATTTGGTAGAGTTCAGGGTTAGGGTTATGATAGTGTTCACAGCTAGACTATATCTGTGTCCAAAATGGCACCTTATTCCCTACATAGCCCGGGTTCTGGTCAAAAGCAGTGCACTATGTAGGGAATAGGGTGCCATTTTGGAAGTACCCATAACTGACCCAGGAAGAGGGGAAATGGAAGGTTGGGCTTTACAGTGTATCATTAACACTAGTCACAGGGTGTCTGTGTGAACTGTAGATGTTTTTCACCACCTAAAAAGGCTACCTGCATGCATACATCATTCCATTTCATCTTTTTATAGCTCTCAGCATCAACAGATAGCCTGCTGACAGTATCCAGGACAGTCAGCACTGCAGTTGAGTACTCGACGGAGTCAGACTGAGCCAGACAGTGTTAATTCCAGGCCCCAGTGACAAAGTGCTGTCTAATGTCTTTGCACCTCTGGCCCAATGGCAAATATGCCTGCTATCTCACACTGCTGTAAGGCTGTGCAAAGACCAGAACGGCCAAAGAGAGAGACGGAATATAAATCAGCACATTTCAAAACAGTAGAGTCTCAGAGAGTTGAGGTGTGGATGGAGACAGAGAAGAAGGGGGAGGAAAGAGGGAGAGGGGCTGCAGACAGGTCCAGCCACAAGGCAGCCAAAATAATTTTTCCACTTTCATTCATTTTTTAAGGATTTCTTCCACGGTTTAGTGGAACCTCATTCTCCCACACTGGCAGTATTATGTACACAAGCCGTAAAAACGAATAACATTTATGCAGCTGGGTGCATCTGGCTGGTTGGAGGTGGTCCTCTCTGGTTGAGGGCCTGCAGGCTGGCATGGCGCCGCCACCCTGTTCTTTGTGTGGGCAGGAGAGGACCAGGGGAGGGAACCTCTCTAAATACTTATGGATGAAATGAGGGTTCTTTAAAAAAAGGAGGGGGAATTCAAGACAGATCGTACTCATACAGGGCTCATGGCTGGTCCAATTTGGCACGCTGAACGCACATGATTAGCCGCTGAGACGTTCATCAAAAGTGGCTCAGTGTTTGAAGGGGGTAGCGAGAGAGAGCTGCTGCCAGCTGGTGACAACAAGGCTTGTGTTCACAGGCCAAGAGCAAAGTTTATTTGAATATGGATCTTGCCATGTTTTTCCAAGCTGCGGAATGAGAATTATGATTTACCCTCTATCCGTATCCCCCCCTCGGGTGATGTTTGATATTCATAAGCATTTATTCTGTTTGACGTGCCTCACAGATACACTATATGTACAAAAGTATGTGGACACTTCTTCAAATTATTGGATTTGTCTATTTCAGCCACACCCATTGCTGACAGGTGTATAAAATCAAGCACACCCCCATGCAATCTCCATAGACAAACATTGGCGGTAGGATGGCCTTACTGAAGAGCTCAGTAACTTTCAACATGGCAACGTCATAGAATGCTACCTTTCTAACAAGTACATTTTCTAATTTTCTTATGTCCTCCGTTGCAACACTCACCGCTGAGTTGCAACATTCTTCTGGAAGCATCGTCAGCACGATAACTGTTAGTCTGGAGCTTCGTGAAATGGGTTTCCATGGCCTATGATCACCATGCGTAAGCTTTGGCTTGAATGGTGTAAAGCTCTCCGCCATTGGACTCTGGAGCAGTGGAAACGCGTTCTCTGGAGTGATGAATCACCCTTCACCATCTGGCAGTCTGGTGGACAAATCTGGGTTTGGCGGATGCCAGGAGAACGCAACCTGCCCCAACGCATAGTGCCAACTTTAAAGTTTGGTGAAGGAGGAATAATGGTCTGGTGCTGTTTTTCATGGTTTGGGCTAGGCCCCTTAGTTCCAGTGAAGGGGTAATCTTAGTGTTACAGCATACAATGACATTCTAGATGATTCTGTGCCTCCAACTTTGTGGCAACAGTTTGGGGAAGGCCCTTTCCAGTTTCAGCATGACAATTCGTCCGTGCACAAAGCGAGGGCCATACAGAAATGGTTTGTCGAGATCGGTGTGGAAGAACTTGACTGGCCTGCACAGAGCCCTGACCTCAACCCCATCGAACACCTTTGGGATGAATTGGAATGCCGACTGCGAGCCAGGCCTAATCACCCAACATCAGTGCCTGACCTCATTAATGCTCTTCTGGCTAAATGGAAGCAAGTCCCTGCAGCAATGTTCCAACATCTAGTGGGAAGCCTTCACAGAAGAGTGGAGGCTGTTATAGCAGCAAACGGGGGACCAACTCCATATTTTTGCCCATGATTTTGGAATGAGATGTTCGACGAGCTGGTGTCCACATACTTTTGGTCATGTAGTATATATGGCATACACCTCATGTTTTGGCTCCCATGTATGAGGGTTTCCATTCTAATAAGAAATTATTATATCAACATGTTCTTTTCACTCAATCTCAATTAATTGCCCTTTAGATTGTGCTTTTGTTGCCTGAGAGAGCGATAACAAGCTACGGCATGTTAAAGACACACAAAAGGGAATGGTATCAGCCTTCCCTGTAGCTCAGTTGGTAGAGCATGGTGTTTGCAATGCCAGGGTTGTGGGTTCGATTCCCACGGGGGGCCATGTATGAAATGTATGCATTCACTACTGTAAGTCGCTCTGGATAAGAGCGTCTGCTAAATGACTAAAATGTAAATGTAATTGAACATCTCCCAGAGACCAGAGAGGAATGATCCAACCTGAAACCATACCAAGCTGAGACCAGAGGCCCATTCGAATGACATCCTCCACAATCCACCCCAATGGAGATGTTAAATTGATATCATTCCACAATGGTCTTAGCTTAGTATGGTTTCAGGTTAGATCATTCCCCTCTGGTCTCAGCTTGGTATGGTTGGAGGTCGGACCATTCCAGTACAACCTCTGTTTTAATTACATTCAGCAAGCTACATGGAAGATGCCAGCATCGTGACATGGTGGCAATGTGCATGCAGAGAGCATTGATTACATTTTGTCCCTCGTGCACAATGTGGTGTTTGAATTCCTCTTGCAGCCAGGCAACACATACCTCATACCTCAAACCTCATGTTTCAAATACTGTATGTTTATTGTGTACTCTGTCTATATAAATAATGTAATTAGAATATTGCTTTAGAATATACATGGATGTATCATGAATGACTTTATTGTGCAATGACTATGTTATAAAACATAGTGTAAGATAATAATGTTTATTTGTCCATACTTATATTAAATCGTTTGCACTATTATCATAGTCCAATGCATTTTCATTATTGTTGTTTTGTTATTCAATATTCAGTCCATTATATTGATTGTGGTCAAACACATTGACACACAGTTGATCTGAACGTTCCAAATGGCTAATATCCTAGATCTATCCTGGTAATAGTTGACTTTGCTTTGTACAATCTGCTCTCGGTGTACAATCTGTGTGCACACAGCAACAAAGAGATCCAGGGCAGATCCTTTATGAATCCGGCTTTAGCAAGAAGATGGGACATTCTACCCCTGGCCCTGAGAAACAAGCCTGTCTGGCTTCTGTAGAGGGCTAGCTGTCTCTGTCTGGCAGGCAGTACACTTTGAAAAGTGCTTATCTGGTATCTGTGCGGGAGTTGCATGCACATGATAACAATCCCTATCTTATCTCTCTCTGTTCGTTAATGTCACAGCTTAAGGGCTGCTCTTCCACTTGCAATGGGGCTTGCAGAGCGGATTGTTTGCAGATTAGCCAACACAGGCCTTTGTAGGCTTGGAGTGGGAAAAAAATGCTTGCCTTGTCCTGCAGACGTTCTTATGTGCACACGTAACCACATGCAATGGGCCTCTTAGCTTGCCTCCTATGTGCTTGTGTCAAATGACTGGAAAACAACACTTTGGCTGGTGGGCTTAACAGAGACTATCATTGTTCTCGATGATACAGTACAATGCTTTTTATCTTTGACTATTTTTGGGATACCAAAACTACTATATAAATTATTGGAAATATAGAGTATTCATTCCAGGCATGAACCAAAGACTAATTTGTAAATAATGTTTCATCTGATGTTTATTAAACTAGGGATATATTCATCCTAAACTATTTAATGTGTGGTCCATGGCCAGCAACTCCAGCCTGCGCGGCCAAGTCCATAATTATCTCGGTGTGACACAAAGGGGCCCAGGCAAAGCTCCATTGACTTCAGCCATCTGGCTATCTCACACAACCCTTGGCTACACAGTGCCTCACTCAGCGATTTACTGTGGTGTTGAAGGCCAGCTATTTAACACATCGGAACAACAAGTACTGCTATCAAGCAGGCGCTCTCCAGGCCTCGTTTCTGTGCCGCCCAAGAATGTCTCTTATCTCTTTCTTTGCTTGTTGGTTTAAACCAGGCAGCATATGCCCAGATTCTCCCTAGAAGACTGCATTGTGGGGCTAGAGCATGGGGGAGAGCCGTGCAGCCCTGACAGAAACACTACATGACCAACAGTATATGTTCACCTGCTCGTCGAACATCTCATTCCAAAATCATGGCCATTAATATGGAATTGGTCCGTCCTTTGCTGCTATAGCCTCCACTCTTCTGGGAAGGCTTTCCACTTGATGTTGGAATGTTGCTGCAGGGACTTGCTTCCATTCAGCCACAAGAGAATTAGTGAGGTCGGGCACTGATGTTGGGCGATTAGGCCTGGCTCGCAGTCAGCGTTCCAATTCATCCCAAAGGTGTTTCGATGGGGTTGAAGTCAGGGCTCTGTCCAGGCCAGTCAAATTATTTCACACTAATCTCGACAAACCATTCCTTTATCGACCTTGTTTTGTTCACGGAGGCATTCTCATGCTGAAACTGGAAAGGGCTTCCCCAAACTGTTGCCACAAAGTTGGAGGCACAGAATCGTCTAGAATGTCATTGCATGCTGTTCCCTTCACCTGCCAGCAACGGGTGTGGCTGAAATAGCTGTATCCACTAATTTGAAGGGGTGTCCACATATTTTTGTATGTTTCGTGTGTGTTGCATGTGAGAGATGTAGGGGGGAATTGAACCCTTACGTGTGGTAGGCAATACAGGAGTCCTGAGATAGATTTTGTTTTCCAGCAGCCATTTTCTCGCCAACATCCATTTATTCACTTTTTGCATTACAGGACTATTGAAGTGAATTTGATGCATTCATGCTAATATCATTTCTGCACTACCCATGCAGCATAGGTATTAGATGGGTTAGCTGACAACGTCACCATAACGATGTGCACGCTTCAATGGGGCAGAAGTCTGTGAGTTGCTGTGATTCTGGATGGCCAGATAGCTATCAGCCAATAGTGTGCAACTGCAGCCCGCAATTCAGGGCGTTCCTGCATTAATGTCAACGCTAATATGGCTCAAATTCGATAGCTAGCCAACAATTGTAACAATGAATTTGAGAGACAACACGTGCTCATTATGGAAATGTATTTCTGTTTTCAATAAACAATGGAGACAAAAGCTAGTGTACATGTTGTCAGCAATCGAAGCCAACTCAGTTTGTTTGCCCCATAGTTGTACACAGATCTGTTTTGTTGCTAAACAACCAAACCGTCTATACAATACCTTTTTGTTTCTTTTCTAGTATGCTCTAAGCTACAATAGGAGAGACTGATCAAAATAGTAGGCCTACCTCCCGTTTCACATTAATAAACCACGCTCTCTCACCTGATTAGATTTTGATTAGTACCTTCATTCTTGTCTCATTATTGTTACTTCTAAAAAAAAAAACAGGCCCCCATTCGTGCTCACCGAATAGAATGACTAACCTTCTCATTTCCCTTCCCTGATATTTCTTTGTTGTGGCAGAATGGTTTTAAATGAAAAGTATAAGTGCGGTGTAATTACAATTCTGGGGGTATTATGAAATCCAATATCACAATGAATGTAATTTTATTTGCTTGTAATCTTTCTCACCCAGGCTAATAGGCATTATCAAAGGGCACGCTCTGGGCTTTAAATGGCGCAGCAGCATCTCTAAATGGAATGGCTGAGACTTCTCTCTGCTCCCTCTGTTCTTTTGTCTTTGATTTGCAGGCAGAGGGCTTGACAGTCAGAGAGGCACAGGAGATTTGTCAGCCTGTGATCTTCCAGGCTCTTTGACAAATGAGTGACTTTGGCAGAACCAACGGCGGTGGAGGTATTATGGTTCTTGTGGAGGTACTAATACTGTTGTGCACATGTAGAATCCTGATGAGTCTTGGGAGACATTCATTCATGATGAATGCGGAACAAAACAAAAACAAACGTAAAGCAGTCCCTTCCATTGAGTTAATATCATATAATATAATATGGATCCATTATACACATGATGACAATGCATTCAGGTATCACATGTGGTATTTCTGTACGCTACAAATTCTCTCATTGTTTATTCCAACACATTTGGATAACATTTTAACAATTCATACCAAATGGTTCCTGCATGAGTAACAAAATTGCCATGCATTTCACTGAAAATGTTCTCTGATAAAATACTCTCTGTCTGCAGTTGCAAAGAACCCATGCTGTCTTGTTTTAGATACATTCCACTCACTTGTGGAACGATCGGGCTGCAATCACCATCTAGTCAATCTTTATTACAGTGGAGTCAACTGCTCCACCAAGCACACAATTGTTTGGCATTGATTGTGTGGATCATTTGAGACAGACAGTGTAATGCTGGACGCAGACTATGACAGAAAGAAATATCTATGTTAATGCCCTTGATATTAAAATACTTCAACAGAAAATTAGAAGCAGATCAATACATTTTAATGCCCATATGAATTCATGTTATTTTTATCCTTTCAATACACTACTAGCAATAGGAAATGACTTGCTTGCATTGATTTTTGGATGTTTCCTTTTTAATCAGGCACCTGAAAATCACTGCATATACAGAACTCTACAGCCTGCTCCTTGGTTCAGCTTTGTCTGTAGGATCAGGTACAATGATTCATGCATAGAACAAACACTACCCCTTGTGGCAGTGTTGGCCCAGTGCACAGTGTGTGATGGCTGCCACCTCCGGCTGCCTCTGTCTGTCTCCTACTGATAAGTTAACCTTGTGATAACATGCTAATGCCTGAATAACACTGCACTAATTAGGACAGCTTTTCACAGTTAGTTAAGAGGACATCCTCAGCAATTAGCCCGAGTCAGGGAGATAATTTCAGAGGGCAGAAAATAACCGTTTTTCCTGGGCTCCAGTCGGCTCCTCTCTTTCCCATTTGGCAACATTGAGCGTCTACTTCCCATTTATTCATTTAATTCGTTTTTTTAAAAATGTTTTCTACAGCTGCCATGAGTAATGTTTGATCCAATTAGGAGATATTGATTATAATTGTGGGTGTTTTAAAGCTTTTTTATAATCACGCCCCTGCTATCAGAAAACTTGCCAAAGATTCACAATCGTGTTAAGTGATTTCTTAATTGAAAGGACCATTTTGAAAAACGATGGTTTGCGTGCGTGTGCGCGCATGCGTGTGTGTGTGCATGTGCATGCCTGCACGATTGCCCACGCACATGTAATATTCTACATACGTGTTTGAGTGTGTGTCTCGCATGTGTTTCTCATGTGAATGTGTTTGTGTGCGGGTGACCTCCGTGCACCTTGTCATCCTCTCCAGACAGACAGCTAATAATGAGAAATGAATGCATTAGTGAGGAGAGGCCCCTGCACTCATCAGCCACTCTGCCCATTAATAATGCACTGCCTGCCAGGGAAAAGAAGAGGGGGAATTGCAGAGATTAGCCCTGCATTAAGGACTCATTTGCTATTTCTATTACATAGAGGCTTTGGTGTTTCTTAAATAGGAAAGATTAGTGCAATTGTAATTGAAGTTGATAAACATGCTATATCAAAGTATATATTTAGTAGTCACCCCTGGACCAAGGGATCTGAGAGCTCTATGACAGCATGGTTTCTGTTCACACTGAGTCAGTGAGTCACACACACATATAATCAGAGCATGAGAGGGATGCTGAGGTCAGTTTTAGCAATGATTATAGAGTCAGTTCAATACAGCTCCAAACACCAGCATTTTAATTATAAGTACAGTTCCTTTATAATGGTAGATAATAACCATATGTTAACTTTATGTGATGACAGGACTAAATGTCATGTGTGTATTTACACAGTAACTAACTTACCTATATAGTCTAGGGTAGGAACATATTACTGTGAAGAAAGGTTCCCAAGGATTCCCACATATCTTTCTCATGCAATAATTCCTGGTGTTGATTAGTTGATTGTGAGGGAATCAAAGAGACATCAGGATTGAAAGGGAATACTATCAGGCCCAAATATGAAATAAATAGATGCAATTTTAGTCACCTATCATCCGAGAATACCATTCTGCCTGCAGATGAATAAGTCAGAGCCACCAGATATCCTCTGCCCACCTTTAGAATAACTATTTAACCCCAAGGTACTGTAAGGTGAATTTCAGTTCCTAGTCCATAAATCACATTTTAGAGGGATGCATTTGATTTGACAAGGTCTGCTATTCCACCAAACCACCAACACACACACACCCTCCCACCTCTTTCTCTAACCTGGTGTTTATCACTCAGCCTCATCCAAAGTGATGACACCCAGCCTTAGCAGCAGATAAACAAGAGAGCCAGGATAGGAGAGCAGCACAAACAGACAGGCAATACGATTAAAGAGGTTGTCACTCTGTAATCAGGGCCAGACAGAGAACAGATGTCCATTGACCTGGCCCGGGACCCTCAGGGACCCTCCATCCAATCTTAGGGCCATCACAGTGAGGTGAGCTGAATGCTGCTTTTTTAGCCTGGCCCGCTAACGCACGTCACTGCTGTCTGTAGGCCGACCGACAGGTTCCTCTAGTGACTGACTTGACCACCTGACCCCAGTGAGGAGAAGATCTGTCTCTGTTGGGGTTGGAATACAGTTGGTGCAGTTGGTGTATGGAATGATTTGGGAAATAATAAATGGGCAATCTACTGTATGATATTCAGGCTTGGTAAAGCTGTCGTCAAGTCAAAGGGTGGCTACTTTGAAGAAACTCAAATCTAAAATATATTTTGATTTGTTTCACACTTTGTTGGTTACTTCATGATTTCATATGTGTTATTTCATAGTTTCGATGTGATGTCTTCACTATTATTCTACAATGTAGAAAATAGTCCAAATAAAGAAAAACCTTTGAATGAGTAGGTGTGTCCAAACTTTGACTGGTACTGTATATATATTTGTAATGGTTACTTTGATTGTACTTTCCTTCTGGGTCAAAGTGAGAGCCAGGTGGAGCCGAGCTCCAGTGTTGCACTAGAAAGAGCTCCAGTACTGTACAAGAAAGTAGGATAAAAGCTGTAGCTAGGGTTAGAGATAAGGTAAGGGTTAGGGTTGTGGTTGAGGCTAGGGTTGAACTGGGATGTGGACCTGAAGCTAGGGTAAGGGTTAGGGTTGTGGTTGAGGCTAGGGTTAAACTGGGATGTGGACATGAAGCTAGGGTAAGGGTTAAGGTTGAGGGTTAGGGTTGAACCAGCTAGGGTTAAACTGAGATGTGGACATGAAGCGAGGGTAAGGGTTAGGGTTGAGGGTTAGGGTTGAACCAGCTAGGGTTAAACTGGGATGTGGACATGACGCTAGGGTAAGGGTTAAGGTTAGGGTTGTGGTTGAGGCTAGGGTTGAACTGGGATGTGGACATGAAACGAGGGTAAGGGTTAGGGTTGAGGGTTAGGGTTAAACCAGCTAGGGTTAAACTGGGATGTGGACATGAAGCTAGTGAAGGGTTAAGGTTGAGGCTTGGGTTGGGTTGGGGATGAACTGGGTTGTGGACATGAAGCTAAGGTTAGGGTTGAAACACGATGTGGACATGAAGCTAGGGTTAGGGTTGAGGGTTAGGGTTGAACCGGGATGTGGACTTGAAGCTAGAGTAAGGGTTGAGGGTTAGGGTTAAACCGGGATGTGGACTTGAAGCTATGGTTAAGGTTACGGTTGAGGCTTGGGTTGCGTTGGGGGTGAACTGGGATGTGGACATGGAGCTAAGGTTATAGGGTTAGGGTTATGGAAAATATTTGTTTGCTCATTGTTTTATCTGTGGCTGTGATAGAGGGTTAGGGTTATTTATCTGTTTTTGTGATTAGGGTTAGGGTTTAATCGGGATGTGGACATTAAGTTAGGGTTAGGTTTAGGAGTGGTTCAGTTTGTGATAGTATCAAATGGCAGAAATAATAATAAATATAAATAATAAAATGTTTACTATTTTACCCTCCACTAAATGGTCTTTCTCAACCAAACAACAACTAGGCTAAATTAAACACCTGAACAGTGGTGGTGTGTGTGTCTGTCTGTGTGTGCGTGAGTGTGACTGAGTGTTGGACATGTTCACTTAAATCAGAGTCATAGTTGTGACAGTAGCATGGCTGTCCTGAGGTACAGGCTTGGTGGGTCCATCATTTGCATGCTCAGCATTGCACCCAGACCTCCTCGGACTTGGAATTGTTAAAGTGCTGCATGCACCCTATGCACAAGTTTTCCTCGTTGGAGGAATATGAACGTTCTGGTTCAATGTGCTTTGTTTTGGCTTTTTTCTTAGGCTGGACAGTTTTTTGTTGTTGTTCAGTATGGTTTGCCTTGGCTTGCATCTTTCCAGCTGTTTTTTTTTTACAGGGAAATTTGTCTTTTTGCCTTCTGAGTGCTTGACTTTTTATGCTCTTCAGTGGTCACAGTGGCATGAGTGGTGGCTGAAGAGGTGACCTGGGAGGCAGCTGGCAAGGCCAGTGTGTCATCTGGAGCAGGACAATCAGTGACAAGGGAGGGTGCAAAGGCATATTCCTGAAGTATATTAGGGTTGTATGGCCAAATGCCGGTGCACCTGAACCCAGCCTGTACATTGGTGGGTGTTGTGGCACCAGGAAGTGTTGTTTTGACAAGGCCTGGAATGTCATATATGGTCATGATCTTTCTGGGGTTCATCCTCATCCAGGCATCACTGGCAGAGTTCACCATTTTCTTCAATGGCCGTACACACTCCTGTCCAGGGGCTATAGCTTGTGTGAACAGTGTGGGAGGAAAGAAAGCAAGACTATGCCAGACCGCCTACAGAAATCAATTACCTTGATAGACAGGTGTGGTTGACAAGGAGAAGGACCACCTTCCTTTCCAGGCTGACCTTGGCATGTTTGGCGAAGTGTTCAAGGACAATGAGGAAGTCATCCTCCTGCATCCAGCTGGATCCATTTCCACTTCCAAAATTGGTCCATCCCGTACAAAGTGGTCGTGGTATCTTTTGCGGTGGAAAACAAAAGTTTGGGGGGATTGAGTTTCCTATTGCATTTATAGCACATGCCATTGACACTAGTGTACCCCTTTCTGCTGAGGTGATTGCTCCAACCTGTTTGGTGCCACGTTTCACGACCATTCTATCAGGTGTTTGTACTGTGGTTATTCTCGTCAACATTCCATATGTCATTGCCATCAAAGCTGTATTTATTTATCATCACCTGTCCTAGTTTGCTGAACAACTCTGCCACATTTGTTCTGTTGAAACTTGTAGCCCGCGACAGACTAGTTGCTTCAGCACTCCTAATGGAGAGAGTAGGGTGCCGCTTTAGGTAAGACGAGAACCAGTCTGCTCCCACCATAGAGGTCTCATCCCATGACTAAGTATGCTTGCAACCATATTGTACTGCGAGTTGGGAGGCAATTTCCTGACTTGTAACAATATAATAAAATATGTTCAATACCTCTCCCAATTAATACTTTACATTAATCATTTACATTAGTACTCCCTCCCTTGACCTTAATTGCCACCAACATTAACAGCTGACTTTTCCCTGACTTACTCCTCACTAATTCCTATCAAGTGCTTACCTCATGGGGAGACAATCCATAATATAAATCAGCTGCCCTCAAGAGACTGGCAACTTCTGCTCCTGCTCATCCGTGAAGACCCTGTTTCCACTACGGTAGCCTACATGAGGAAGCTCTCTCGACCCCTTCTCCAGTAGCTTCTTTCTCTCTTTGTAGAATCTGTACAGTGTCACATGACATATGCTCTACAACTTTGCAACTGATCTGATTGACTTCCCCTGCTCTGCTACACCTTTTGACTCTCTTTTCAAAAGCTGTGGAGAGGTACTCCCCTGTCTTTCTTTTCCATGATCTAGGCATGCTGGAAGTAAAAGAAAACATTCAGTTTTACTCAAGGTTAGTTGTAACATTTTCTCATAAGTTGTTACAACTAACCCTGACCCTTGCAGTCATCAGCTAGCTTCCATTTTAGCTAAATGTTAAAGCTTTAGCATTGCTAACTTGCATCAAATATCTCTACAAAGACTGGTTATAAACCTGATATAAGTTTGGTGAATGGAACTACAAAGCAGTTGATACCATCACAGAAACAAATTTGGTCAAAATAATTACTTTCTTACCTCAAAAACTGATTTCGCTCAATAGAATCTGCAGTTCATCACAGGGACTTGCTTTTTCACTGAGGGTTCAGAACTAAACTAAGCATGTGCACAGTGAAAGAAAGATGGTGCCAAAGAACATGGCTGACGTTTTACATTCTCCCAACCAATTGTGCTATCTTGTTCTTTTTTGTGTGTTTTGTGTAACTTATTTTTTAACTTATTGAGTACATAATGTTGCTGCTACTGTCTCATGACCGAAAATAACTTCTGGACATCAGAAAAGCGATTACTCACCGCGCTGGAAGGAACTTTTTCCTTTAACAAGTCCGACGAAAAGGATATCCTGCTTTCACTGGAACAGGCCCAGATCCACGCCTTTTGCGTGACGAAAAGACGCTGGAAAAGGGGCCCCAGATCAGGCATCCTTCTGAAAACCCGGAGGCCAGAGTATACTCCCACTGCCTTCCATTCTTCTCACTAACGTGCAATCATTGGACAACAAAATGGACGATTTACGATTAAGATTATCCTACCAATGGGACATTAAAAACTGTAACATCTTATGTTTCACCAAGACGTGGCTGAACGAAGACAAGTACAATATTTTTATTTGACCTTTATTTATACAGGTTTTTCTCATTGAGATAACATCTCTTTTCCAAGAGAGACCTGGTCCAATAGCAGCAGGGGGAACAACATTTCAGACAAAACAACTTACATACTGTACACTAACACAACATTAAACAAAACTATAAACACACATACAGTACAAAACAAAAACATTTTACGTAAACAATACGAAAGTCTAAAAACAGCTGTCCTAAAGACAATTACACTCTTCTATGATATATACATCGATCAAGTGTTTAAACTCCACCAACGAAACTAGATCATACTTTTATTTGAAATATAGATAGAGCTAGCAGGATTTTTCATGCACCGGCAGAACAGAGACGCAACTCTGGTAAGACGGGGTGGGGGTGTGTGTCTTTTTGTCAATAACAGCTGGTGCGCGATGTCTAATATTAAAGAAGTCTCGAGATATTGCTTGCCTGAGGTAGAGTACCTTATAATAAGCTGTAGACCGCACAATCTACCAAGAGAGTTCTCAACTGTATTATTCATAGCCATCTATTTACCACCACAAAATGAAGATGGCACTAAGACCGCTCTCAACCAACTTTATAAGGCCATAAACAAAGAAGAAAATGCTCACCCAGAAGCGGCGCTCCTAGTGGCCGGGGACTTTAATGCAGGCAATCTTAAATCAGTTTTACCAAATTTTTACCAGCATGTCACATGTGCAACAAGGGGGAAAAAAAATCCTAGACCACCTTTACTCCACACACAGAGATGCATACAAAGCTTTCCCCCGCCCTCCATATGGCAAATCTGACCATAATTCTATCCTCCTGATTCCTGCTTACAAGCAAAAACGAAAGTAGGAAGTACCAGTGAGCTGCCCAGTAACGCGAGCCTACCAAACGAGCTAAATGCCTTTTATGCTCGCTTTGAGGCAAGCAACACTGAAGCATGCACGAGAGCACCAGCTGTTCTGGATGACTGTGTGATAACGCTCTCGGTAACCTTTAAACAGGTCAACATTCAAAAAGCTGCTGTACCAGATGGATTACCAGGACGTGTACTCAAAGCATGCACGGACAAACTGTCAAGTGTTTTCACTGACATTTTCAACCTCTCCCTGACCGAGTCTGTAATACCTACATGTTTCAAGCAGACCACCATAGTCCCTGTGCCCAAGGAAGCGAAGGTAACCTGCCTAAATGATTACCGCCCCGTGGCACTCACATCGGTAGCCACGAAGTGCTTTGAAAGGCTGGTCATGGCTCACATCAAAAGCATCCTCCCGGACACCCTAAGGCGCTACAGAGGGTAGTGCGTACGGCCCAATACATCACTGGGGCCAAGCTTCCTGCCATCCAGGACCTATATAATAAGCGGTGTCAGAGGAAAGCCCATAAAATTGCAGCTTCTACTCCCAAGCCATAAGACTGCTGAACAATTCATAAAATCGCCACCGGACAATTTACATTGACCACCCCCCCCCCCTTCCCTTTTGTACACTCGTTTGTTTGTTACCTATGCATAGTCACTTCGCCCCCACCTACATGTACAGATTACTTCAATTTGCCTGTACCCCGCACACTGACTTGGTACAAGTGCCCCCTGTATATAGCCTCGTTATTGTTATTCTTATTGTGTTACTTTTATTATTGCTTTTTATTTTAGTCTACTTGGTAAATATTTTCTTCTTCTTGAACTGCACTGTTGGTTAAGGGCTTGTAAGTAAGCATTTCATGGTAAAGTCTACACTTGTTGTATTCGGAGCATGTGACAAATAAGATTTGATTTGATTTGAATCACATGATTCTACCTCGCTCATGATTGGAGGAATTGCAAGTGTTACAACTAACAGGTGTTCCAACAATTCTCGGTCTCCCCATTGCAATAAAAATTCACTAAATCACCGATTTTGCACATCATTGTGCACATGTTAGGCTACATACACATCATGAAATATATTGAGACAAATTACAGACAGTAGTCTTCCTACAAGTAGTAAAATAAAACTATTGACTGACCATGAAATGTACTATATTTCAATAAGATTGAAAACAGCTATAGCCTACTGTTAATATTTTAGTGCAGTTATCTCGGTTTTAATTTGAAGAATCTTTTTTACCTCGCTTGTTTGTATCAATTGCAAATACATTGGCAACTTCGTATTAGTAGTCAATTTCTGTTCTACCGTTATCTGTGGTAACATGTGATTCTATGTTTAGCTCTTCTGTGTATTAAGTGACGCAGGAGGGCAACGCACGGCTGTTCTACAAGTGGTCTGAAGCAGGAGTTCGATTATGAGCCTTTACAAGTGCAACGTTATGTCACGTTCGTTGGAATGATCGGACCAAGGCGCAGCCTGAGTAGCATTCCACATAATTTATTTGAAAGTGAAACTTAGCAAAATACAAAACAATGAACGAACTGTGATGACAATGCAGTGCTAACAGGCAACTAAACATAAACAATATCCCATAACCCACAGGTGGAAAAAATGCTACTTAAGTACGATCCCCAATTAGAGACAACGATAACCAGCTGCCTCTAATTGGGAATCATACAAATCACCAAAACATAGAAAAACTAAACTAGAACTAAACTAGAAAATAATAACTAGAAAAAAAACAGTCACACCCTTACCTACTCTACCATAGAAAATAAGAGCGCTCTATGGACAGGACATGACACGTTAATAATGATGGCTTTGGGAAAGCTAGGATATTTAGCGACACTCATAACGATGAACTTAGCCTGAAAATGCTTTTTTTGAAACCAAACTCTAGTCTAGAGAGGCATCACGCTGGGCAAAAAAATTGTTGAATCAACTTGTTTCCACCTCATTTCAACAAAAACAATTAAATGTAATGACATTGAATCAATTTGGAAAACCGATTGAGTTTGCAAAAAATCATCAAAGTAACGGAATTTTGTCTTTTTTTTAACCCAATGTTGATCCATAATCCAATGTCATGGTGACATTTTTTGTTGGTTAAACATTGAACTGATGTCTGTGCCCAGCGGGATGGGATGGTTGTTTGCCTGCAGGATCAATGGAGGCCAAGAGCTCAGAGGGGTCACCTTTGATGGTTCAAGGAGGAAGACAAGGGCTAATGAGGTGCTGAGGGTAAGCATATAGAATAAATAATAATAACGCATGCAAAATGGATCAATAAATTAATAAATAAGTACATAAGTAAATAATGAAAAACAACACCAACAGATCAAAGGGATTAAGATCTGCAAAAATAAGTGCTTAGTAAGGTGCTTAGTATAAGAAGTCAAATAGATTAAAGACAAAAGACAAAACTAGAGACAAAACCAGAAAAATAAATCATATTTCCTGAACTTCCTCCTCATGTTGGTGGCAAAGGATGTATTTTTACCATTCAAACTATAACCCTAGCTCCATGTCCACATCCCGGTTCAAACCCACATCGCAGTTCAAAATTACACAATGGGTACCTGGAGGAAAATCGGAGAGGGTCATGCCTTTTCAATTTCAGTCAAGGGGAGGGTTTAGTATTTTTTAAATTTAGTCCAGGGGAGGGTCATATAATTTGTAAGTGATGAAATGTAAATATTTCTCATTGTTTAAGAATTAGTTGCTTATTAGTCTATTTATCGATGTGTGCCCGATGCCGCCCCTCATCTCTGACTCCATGCTGGGCGCACAATATCAAGTGCGCCTATAGGCTATTTAGTGTGGTCTCAATCAAATGATCCATAGCCTATAGGCTGTAGGCTACGAAGTGCATGCTCTGAGAAGCACAGAGCAAAGTTATTATATTTCTGAGATGGTTGCTAGGGTGGTGTAAATAAAACTAAGCTGCATTACACACTGCAATGGATGTTCCAACCCTGAGCCCCGGCCTGCTCTGCTCTTTTTTTGTGTGCTACCTAACCAATGGCTGTGCTGTGTAGGCCCATGGTGGCGGTTCAGGAGGAGAGTCAAAGGCTTCTTCCAAACATTATTTTGGACTCTGCCTAGTCCAAAAAATGCTTGCGGATTAGCATTTGTTCTATTCAGTTTGAGAAGGAGAGCGCGAAAATGAGATGGAGGACCGGAGGTCAACTTTGATAGCTTGCTACTGCTGTAATAGATTTGATTAAAAACAACATGTTTCTTTCCCATGATGTATTTATCGAACTATGAGTTATCGAACTCACAATAAACCAGATTTGAGTAATTTACGTTGAGGTGCTGAAACTTGAAGCACCAGCCGCTGCACAATCAATCAGAAATGGACAGCTCATGGTGCTGAAAGTAGGCAAATTCGAGTAGGTATAATTCATTTCAACCATCTTCATTTTAATTAGACTTTACCAGTGGCGACCTGTCATTCAGGGCAGGTGGGGCAGAGGCCCACCTGTTTTGAGGCCCACATTTTTATCAGTAGGGGGGGCTTGCCTGTTTTGCATGCTATTTTGGTGTTTTCTTGAGTAAGGCAGTTCCAAAATGCAGGTGTTTCAGCCTAGGTCAGTGCTTTCTGTGGTGGTGGGGCAAGCTAACAGAAAATACAGAGCGTTACGCCATGATTGGCTCAGTGTACTGTCACTCATGGGGACACTACGTTACCACCAAGTCTAGACTTCGAAAAGTCTAGCCCCTTGGGTGCTGCCATAGAGTTACATTATAAGTGCCCATCCAAGAAGGTTCAAGGTCATTGGCCACAGATAAAATGACGTCAAATCATGTTATATGTACAGTAGCTTTGATTGGACTGATCATGTCAACATCATACTTTCAAAATCTTAGCTAGCAGCCATCATCATGAATCAAGTCGACAATCTACTGTCAAATCCCTTTTAATCCTTGTCATATGAAGAGAAATAAGGAAAATACATTTATAGATGAAACAAATTGGTGCTCATTTGCCATTGGACATAAGCATTACACAACAAGTTGGAAATCGCAAATTCAACAATGAGTGGTTTGGAAGGAATCAGTGACAGGGGCCCCAAATCTAGGATTAAAGGGCTCTTTTCCAAGTTTAAAATGATAAACATTCAACATTGGCCATGCTGTCAATGAAGCATTACTTGTGCCATGCTCAAAACAATTGTTAACTCAGAACTGCGAAAACTTCACTTCAGTGAGTTCAAGACAACTGGAAAGTCGGGAATAAACGAGCTCCGACAGGGAGAATAAGTTTTGAACGATCATCCATTCAGACTCAGAATTGTGAATCCGGCCTCTTTCTAGAGCTATGACCTGAAGATCAATGACGTCATCATGATTCAACCTTGTTTTTTTCCAAGTTCCTAGTTGTTTTGAAAGCACCATAAATCCAGAGAATGACAGACTTTGAAGACAAAATATGCCCAACAAGGACCGGTGCGCCACCTTCCTGTTCAAGTGAGCACAGCACAACAAGATGAGTCCAAAAATGTATTGTATGTCGCTGCATAAGTGATGTAATATGCCAGGGAGATAAGTAAACTGTAGCTAAGAAAGTAATACTAAGTGTATGATGTTTAGTAAGATGTTAGTAGCCCATGTGCCTCACCCTAATCATTTGGTCTATTTAATTTTGCCTACTGTTCTGACTTGGTGGTGCACACGTAGCCTATAACCTGTTTTAGAGAAATGTAATCATCGAATATTGTAAGAGCTTTCATTGTCTGCTTATATGCCCCCTTTATTTATCCTATGATTCTGACTTGGTGTACAGGGAGAACACTGTAAGAACGCCCATGTTCTGAATTCTGTCGCTGTACTTTTCAAAAGTGCTAAACAAATAGTTATATTGACTACGTCTGTCCTAGCTCGCTCATTAACGTCTTAATCGAAATTACGGATTGCCTATTATCCGCTTGTCGTCTCAATTGTCGTTAGAAACCACATTTGTTTAAGCAAGTCAGCCATATCAGCTATGTTTTTTTTAAAGACAGTAAATGAGGCTGAATGAAATGTTTCGCTGCCAGACAAGGCTCCGCTGATAGCCAGGTGTAGCAGTGGTAAGATGTTGGGACTGCTGTTGGGACAGCTTTATGTAGGCCCTAACAGTTCGTGAGCACTCTTTGTCACCGTTATAGTGCAATTAATGTATCGTTTAGTGTTGTGTAGTGGCTTTGCTGGCTTGCATCCCACTTATTTAATTTTTTTGCCCCACCAAGATTTACATGCTAAAATCGACACTGGACTTTACTAACATCAAGAGGGCTTTGTGTTGGAGCCTATTTCTTCCTATTTAAGAAATAAGAGGTAGGCCTACCTGTTTGACAGACAAAATGAGGCTATAGGCTGCTACTGTATGTCTATAGATTTGTCTGTCAATCCCTCCACCCACCATGCACACTTTATAGGCTACCTCCGTGTCAGTGAAGGGCTGTGACGTTAAAACAAAGATTTAAATTGAGAGGATATGCTATAGGCCTACATTTCATTAAAGAAAATGGCAAAAAGCACAGGCCTGCCCCTTGTTAGCTGAAGATTTTAAAGAAAATAAAACGGATCCGATTATATAAAGTGTGATATAATTTGTGTGGTATTAAAAAATATTTAGTTATATGTAAAATTATCTAGAATTGCACAAAATGTTTATAAAAGGCAATTTTTTTCACGTACCTGCAAATACAATGATAGATTCCATGCAATGCTTTTACTATCAAGGAGACCTTTCCACCTCTACTCTTTTCTACAGTGATCCGCAGGCCTGTGCATTATAAAAATTCCTACCTTGCTATGTAATGCTTACAGGATGAAGAACAGTTTTCTAAAACTGTATATCTAAGGCTCTGGTCTGTCCAAGAAGTGACGGTAAACGGTATAAATGTCCTCTGCTATCCACTTTGTTTAAATTATTATTTAGGGTATAGGGGAGGGTCACTTGTTTTTTATTAAAGTGTTCGGGGAGGGTTAAGGTAAAATATATTTTGCCGAAGGGAGGGCCATTCATTTTCATTTCAGAAATTACATTCACTCCCCAACCACAACCATAACCCTAGCCAAGTACCTCAACTCCTCCGACTCCTTCGAGTTGCTGTGCCCTTACCCTATGTTTGTCCTCTGTAGTCGTGTGCCTTATGTTGGCCTGTGAGGCCGTTGGCCTGGCAGGCTGGAACCCCTTCTCTCAAAACCCCCTGTAGTTCTTCTGCATCAAAATGTTTATTTAAATTTTTTTTAAATGTATTTATTTATTTCACTTTTATTTAACCAGGTAGGCAAGTTGAGAACAAGTTCTCATTTACAACTGCGACCTGGCCAAGATAAAGCAAAGCAGTTCGGCACATATAACAACACAGAGTTACACATGGAGTAAAACAAACATACAGTCAATAATACAGTAGAAAAATAAGTATATATACAATGTGAGCAAATGAGGTGAGATAAGGGAGGTAAAGGCAATAAATAGGCCATGGTGGCGAAGTAAATTCAATATAGCAATTAAAACACTGGAATGGTAGATTTGACAGTAGATGTGTGTGTGCAAAGTAGAAATACTGGGGTGCAAAGGAGCAAAATAAATAAATAAATACAGTAGGGGAAGAGGGAGTTGTTTGGGCTATTTATAGATGGGCTATGTACAGGTGCAGTGATCTGTGAGCTGCTCTGACAGCTGGTGCTTAAAGTTAGTGAGGGAGATAAGTGTTTCCGGTTTCAGAGATTTTTCTAGTTCGTTCCAGTCATTGGCAGCAGAGAACTGGAAGGAGAGGTGGCCAAAGGAAGAATTGGCTTTGGGGGTGACAAGTGAGATATACCTGCTGGAACGCGTGCTACGGGTGGGTGCAGCTATGGTGACCAGCGAGCAGAGATAAGGCGGGACTTTACCTAGCAGGGTCTTGTAGATTACCTGGAGCCAGTGGGTTTGGCGACGAGTATGAAGCGAGGGCCAGCCAACGAGAGCGTACAGGTCACAGTTGTGGGTAGTATATGGGGCTTTGGTGACAAAACGGATGGCACTGTGATCGACTGCATCCAATTTGTTGAGTAGGGTGTTGGAGGCTATTTTGTAAATGACATCGCCAAAGTCGAGGATCGGTAAGATGGTCAGGTTTACGAAGGTATGTTTGGCAGCATGAGTGAAGGATGCTTTGTTGCGAAATAGGAAGCCAATTCTAGATTTAACTTTGGATTGGAGATGTTTTATGTGAGTCTGGAAGGAGAGTTTACAGTCTAACCAGACACCTAGGTATTTGTAGTTGTCTACATATTCTAAGTCAGAACCGTCCAGAGTAGTGATGCTGGACGGGCGGGCAGGTGCAGGCAGCGATCGGTTGAAGAGCATGCATTTAGTTTTACTTGTATTTAAGAGCAGTTGTAGGCCACGGAAGGAGAGTTGTATGGCATTGAAGCTCGTCTGGAAGGTTGTTAAAACAGTGTCCAAAGAAGGGCCAGAAGTATACAGAATGGTGTCGTCTGCGTAGAGGTGGATCAGAGACTCACCAGCAGCAAGAGCGACATCATTGATATATACAGAGAAGAGAGTCGGCCCAAGAATTGAACCCTGTGGCACCCCCATAGAGACTGCCAGAGGCCCGGACAACAGGCCCTCCGATTTGCCACACTGAACTCTGTCGGAGAAGTAGTTGGTGAACCAGTCGAGGCAATCATTTGAGAAAACAAGGCTGTTGAGTCTGCCGATGAGGATGTGGTGATTAACAGAGTCGAAAGCCTTGGCCAGGTCAATGAATACGGCTGCACAGTACTGTTTCTTATCTATGGCGGTTAAGATATGATTTAGGACCTTGAGCGTGGCTGAGGTGCACCCATGACCAGCTCTGAAACCAGATTGCATAGCGGAGAAGGTACGGTGGGATTCGAAATGGTCGATGATCTGTTTGTTAACTTGGCTTTCGAAGACCTTAGAAAGGCAGGGTAGGATAGATATAGGTCTGTAGCAGTTTGGGTCAAGAGTATCCCCCCTTTGAAGAGGGGGATGACCGCAGCTGCTTTCCAATCTTTGGGAATCTCAGACGACACAAAAGAGAGGTTGAACAGGCTAGTAATAGGGGTTGCAACAATTTGGGCAGATAATTTTAGAAAGAAAGGGTCCAGATTGTCTAGCCCGGCTGATTTGTGGGGGGCCAGATTTTGCAGCTCTTTCAGAACATCAGCTGACTGGATTTAGGAGAAGGAGAAATGGGGAAGGCTTGGGCGAGTTGCTGTGGGGGGTGCAGTGCTGTTGACTGGGGTAGGGGTGGCCAGGTGGAAAGCATGGCCAGCCGTAGCAAAATGCTTATTGAAATTCTCAATTATTGTGGATTTATCGGTGGTGACAGAGTTTCCTATCCTCAGTGCAGTGGGCAGCTGGGAGGAGGTGCTCTTATTCTCCATGGACTTTACAATGTCCCAGAACCTTTTTGAGTTTGTGTTGCAGGAAGCAAATTTCTGCTTGAAAAAGCTAGCCTTGGCTTTTCTAACTGCCTGTGTATATTGTTTTCTAACTTCCCTAAAAAGTTGCATTTCATGGGGGCTATTCGATGCTAATGCAGAACGCCACAGGATGTTTTTGTGTTGGTTAAGGGCAGTCAGGTCTGGAGAGAACCAAGGGCTATATCTGTTCCTGGTTCTACATTTCTTGAATGGGGCATGCTTATTAAAGATGGTGAGGAAGGCATTTTTTTAAATAACCAGGCATCCTCTACTGACAGGATGAGGTTGAAATCCTTCCAGGATACCCGGGCCAGGTCGATTAGAAAGACCTCCTCGCTGAAGTGTTTCAGGGAGCGTTTGATAGTGATGAGTGGAGGTCGTTTGACCGCTGACCCATTACGGATGCAGGCAATGAGGCAGTGATCGCTGAGATCTTGGTTGAAAACAGCAGAGGTGTATTTAGAGGGCAAGTTGGTTAGGAGGATATCTATGAGGGTGCCCGTGTTTACAGCATTGGGGTTGTACCTGGTAGGTTCATTGATCATTTGTGTGAGATTGAGGGAATCTCTGATACCCAAAAACTTCTCTAGCTACTACCAATTCAATCTTCTGGGATTCCATTTCAATCTGTGCGGTACAATTAATGACCATAGCAATAAACGCCAAGAAGCCAACCTTACTAAAGCACAAACTATTCGGGTCACTCTGTACTGGACTACTACTCACAGCGATCCTCTCAGGCTCACTCACCTTTTGCCCACTATCCTCTACTTTCCTCACTGCCTCAGCATATGTCACCTTCTGCACTGCTCTCACCCTGGAATCTTCAATCTGTCTCACTTGCAGAAGACATTTCTGATCCCCAGCAACATGGCCTCCCCCACAATTGAAACACATAACTTTTTCCACCTAATCTACACACTTTTTGTCCCATGCCCTCCTGCACACTTCTCACACCTTGGAATCTCCCGCCTACATACTGCTGTAACATGACCATAAACTTCGCACCTAAAACACAGTAGTGGGTTCGGAACAAAAGCTCTCACGGGATAACGTATATACCCTAGCATAACTTTATCCGGCAAACACTCTGCATCAAAACTCAGGACAGACAGGGTCTCCTCAGTCTCGCGATCGCCACCAGGTCTGTGTTGCACCAATCGACATGCATCACAGACACTGGGGATCTCCAACTTCAGTCAATCTACCTTAACACTCAACCCCACCCCAGTTTTTACTCCTTTCGGCGTTGCTCCAGGGAACAAAGTCCCAAGTCTCGAAAACGTGCAGCGCCCCTCTCCCTCTGAGCAGCAGACACACAAAGAAATCTATGCAAGTCCACCTCTGGATACTTTGACAGGATTGACAGAACCCAACTCCTTCTTCACCCAGCCTAATACCACAGACGGATCGGCCAAAAGGCATGGGTCCACTTTCTCCACGAATTATACTCCCACTGGGCCAGAGTCATGTCTGGCATTTTCCAGATCATTGGGGGGAGGCTCTGAAGCCTTCACCTCACCTGACGACACAGAATTTTCCTCCTCACTTTTGTCAGGATCAATTTCAAGTTCACTATCTGTCAATTGCTCAGGGTTTTCAATTGCGTAACATGCATTTATCTCTCCTGTCCCAGACTCAAATGAGAAAATACTTGACTTTGTCACGTCTACTCCCGCTCCTTCCCGCTGCCGTTCGACTTTGCCGGTCTACTAACCACTGGTCCTGGCATCCAACATTACGCACACCTGGCACCAATCATTACGCGCATCTGCACTTCATCATGAGGCACATCTGGACTCCATTACCTCACTTATTACCTTCCCTATATCTGGCACTCCCTTAGGTCCTTTCCCAAGTCAGTATTGTTTCTGTGTTTATGTGAAGACGTCACTGCTATGTTATCTCGTTCCATGTTTGTTGTTTTATTAAACGTAGCATCTGCTTCTCGACTCTCAGCGTCTTCGTTACAGGCTTGTATTTCACAGTCGGTTCGGGTTTGCACCTCGCGCCATTTTCACCATCTGTCCTCTTCCTCACCCGGGCCTCTGACATGAATTCTATCTTGTGAGGGAATTCAGGAAACTCAGTATCGAGCCATCCGCTGCTGCCATACCCCCTTCACAGATGTACTCATGCCATCCTCCATGAACATCACTCCAATCCTTTCTTTTTTTGCTAAAATCCATACTTTTTAAAGGTGCAATATGCAGAAATCTGTCAGCCATTTACTGGTTGCTAAAATTATAATAGTTTAATAATTGTACCATCTAAACCGCTGTGAAATATATTTTCCAATAATGAAACATATTATGTTTTCAGCTTACAAAACCGAAAGTAAAAGACGCAAAAATGGTTAGATGTGGTTATGTATTTCAAAAACTTTGGTTTACTTTAATGTAGCTGTAAGCTAGGCATTAATAGCAACTGGCTCACTCATGAAGTGCTAAGGTAATGTTAGCAGGCTTTTAGGGCTAATTTTAGAAGGCTGGTAGGGCTAACATTAGCAGACTAGTAGGGCTAACGTTATCAGGCTAGTTGGCTAGCAACCTTGTAAGCTGATTTGTAACAATATATTCATAAAGCATTTTCTTGTAAGTTGGCTGAAAATTACATTGAAACCAGTAGTCATGAATGCAAACGATGTGGTTTAATTTGAAGTTATAGATTTAATGTTATTTCTGTTGGAGTTTACATTATGGAATAGGCTGGCTTTCCGGGTCCTCCATATTACGTCACACCGCTGAAATGTTTTTTCCAGCATGACTTCAGCATTTTTCTGAATTCTGATCAGTTTTATCTAATAACTTGAAAAATAGAAAGTGAGGCGTAACTTTGCATTGGGACTTTTGATGCGTATTCTAATGCAAATCCATTTGTTACATATGGTTACATTTATGCTACCTACCCTTTAAGAACACGAAGCATAGACATAGCGCACATAGAACAGATCTACCACTTCTTAGACTTGCTTTCGATGAGAATGACAGATCTATAACTCACATTTCTATGTGAATTTGGTCGGGTCACCCAAAATGTTACTTATTGCAGCTTTAATAAAACGTTAATCAAATACAACCACTAACGGTTTTCCTCATTGCTGTTGCTCTAAGATAGCCACTCAGCGCAAATGCGCATGTGCCAATTGAATCGCAACATGGAAACAGTCTGTGGTTCTATTTAATTAACGTTTTCTTAAAAAGTATGGATTTCAGCAAACAAAGAAAGGCAGACAATTACAGAGGACAAACATAGGTACACGGTACCCTAACCCTAACTCTAGCTGCGTGCAGTGGTGTAAAGTACTTAAGTAAAAATACTTTAAAGTACCACTTAAGTAGATGTTTGTTGAGGTATCTGTACTTTACTTGAACATTTATATTTTTGACAACTTTTACTTTACTACATTCCTAAAGAAAATTATTTACATTTTACTCCATACCTTATCCCTGACACCCAAAACTACTCGTTACATTTTGAATGCTTAGCAGGACAAGAAAATGGTCCAATTAATGCACTTATCAAGAGAACATAGATCCACAGACAATGCAATCACCATCACTCTGCACACTGCCCTTTCCCATCTGGACAAGAGGAACATTTGGCTTGTCACCTAAAACCCTCACAAATGTTTACAGATGCACAATTGAAAGCATCCTGTCGGGCTGTATCACCGCCTGGAACGGCAACTGCACCGCCCGCAACCGCAAGGCCCTCCATGGGGTGGTGCAGTCTGCCCAGCGCATTACCGGGGGCAAACTACCCGCTCTCCAGGACACCGACAGCACCTGATGTCACAGGAAGACCAAAAAGATTATCAAGGACATCAACCACAAAAGCCACTGCCTGTTCACCCTGCTATCATCCAGAAGGTGAGGTCAGTACAGGTGCATCAAAGTTGGGACCGAGAGACTGAAAAACAGCTTCTATCTCAAGGTCATCAGACTGTTAAACAGCCATCACTAGCACATTAGAGGCTGCTGCCTATAGGCATAGACTAGGAATCACTGGCCACTTTAAGGAATGGAACACTAGTCACTTTAATAATGTTTACATATCTGGCATTACTCATCCCATATGTATATACTGTATTCTATAGTATTCTACGATATCTTAGTCACTGAATGTTTTCATATCTGTCATTACTCATCTCATGTGTATATACTGTTTCCTATACTATTCTACTGTATCTTAGTCCATTCTGCTCTGACATTGCACGTCCATATGTTTATAGTCTTAATTAATTCCTAATTAGATTTGTGTGTATTGGGTATACTGTATGTTGTGTAATTTGTTAGATATTACTTGTTAGATATTACTGCACTGTCGGAAGCATTTCGCTTCACCCACAGTAACATCTGCTAATCACGAGTATGTGACGCATAAAGTTTGATTTGAACATTCCTGGTCATTCCTACTGCCTCTGATCTGACGGAGTCACTAAACACACGTCTGAGTGTCCCGTTGACTATCCTTAAAATATATATATATATAATAAAGTCATGCCGTCTGGTTTGCTTAATAAAAGGAATTTGAAATGATTTATACTTTTACTTTTGCTTTTGTTACTTAAGTATATTTTAGCAATTACATTTACTTTTGATACTTAAGTATATTTAAAACCAAATACTTTTAGACTTTTACTCAAGTAGTATTTTACTGTGTGACTTTCACTTTTTCCTGAGTCATTTTCTATTAATGTATCTTTACTTTTACTCAAGTATGACAATTGGGTACTTTTTCCACCACTGGCTGCATGTCAACATCCTAGTGCAACCCTAGCAGCTGCCTCAACTACAACCCTATCCCTAACCCTAATCCTATCCCTATCCCCCCCAAAAATAGGCCTCCCCATTTCCAAATTCCCAATGAACCCCTGGTTGAATATGCAGAGTTTTGACATTGGCCTTACAGTATGATTCCACGCAGAATCGTTAGAAAATATACAAATTAATGCATTTTTGCAAAGAGTTATGGGATATTAATTTTGTCTCAATTGCTTTTTTTCCCAGACTACTTTCTCCGCCCCTCCTCCATCAGCTGATGCTTGTAAATACGTTTGGTTGCCAGGAAGTAAACAAGTGTGCGTGCCAAGATGGAAAATGAAGGGACGAAACATCTTCAAGCAAAAATAATCGCGCTTTTGAGGGTATAGTACATCTTTTTTCAAGGTAGCTAAATCGTATTATTTCTAGTTTCTAGCACCTGTTAAGCAGTTTGAAAGTTGTTAGCTAGCTAGGTACTAGTACCCAGCTAATGTTAGCAGCCAGCTTTAGCAATATTTATTTTCAACGCGAAGTTTATTGTCGTTGCATGTCCATCGTTAACTTATTTTGATGTTTGATTGACTAGCTTCAAGGATTAAATACCTTGCTAATCAAACGTTTTAGCTACATTAGCTACTGTAGTTAGCTTAGCAAGCTAGGTACAGTAACATCTTTGTCTTGTTCCAAACAGGGTGGTTAGTTCATTGTATATCCTTCTAAGCTAGGTAGCTAGTAGCTAATGTTAGCTACTTAGCTAGCAAGTGCTCCACATTTCTCAACTAGAATAGGGTTCGCTTCTTAGATGACACATTTGCTGCCACCGATCTAAGAAGTGTGTTTGCATTTCTAATGTTCATGATTTGATCTAAAGTTATAGCTAGAAAACTGGAACGTATCAGCTTTGGAAATGGATATTCATGGAAGAAGTCAACCATGGGGGAAGTTAGTAAAAGTGGACACTGAATCGGAAGTATTGCTTGTCAACAGGGAATGCACTGTCGGGCGAAGAAAAGGTACAATTACTATTCCGCACAGTGACATTAAGTCACTTCACCATATTGTAGGCTAATTTCTGAAAAGTATAGAAAGTTCTGTGGTAGGACACTAACTTATCTATAAATGATGTAAATATTTAATGAGTTACTAAAATACCTGTTCTAAATATTAATGATTATTGCTCCCACAATGATAGTAATGTGTAAAATATATATTCTATAATGCATGACACTTTAAAAAAAACTAAATCTAATGTATGTTGCTTGTTTTGAGGATCTGGTTTATAAATGTCTTGATGTTTGTGACAAAAGACTCCATGTCATAGACATGAGAGCCAGGCAGTGTCTGGGCTCCTTAATAAAACCAGTTAATTCAAGGCACAATGCCCTAGGTCACTAAACTTAGACACCCCCTCTGGTGATATCAAAGGTGTCTATTGAGAACATGTGTGCAGAATAGTATGTTTTCTTTGTATGGATTTTGCTCAAGAACAGGTTTAGTCTCTGTTATATTGAATTCCAGGAGTCTGCTTTCCAATACAAGTGGTCTAAGTTTAATGAGCTAGTATGCTATGCAGCATCCACAATATGGTATAAAAGAAGGGTATAAATAGATCAACAATAAATCATCATAATCGTACAATCTCAGTCTAGTAATTCTGAGCCGCCTCGTGAAATTATCAACTGCCCATTGCCTAAAGACATGTTTTCCTGGTATTTTAAAATAGATCATGAATAAGTCCTAATTGGCCTTGTTTACAGTAACGTGACGTAAACAAAGTAATTATTTTTACACGCGACAAAGCACAACAGCTCCATACGGGAAAGGGGGATACCTAGTCAGTTGTACAACTGAATGCCTTCAACTGAAATGTGTCTTCCGCATTTAACCCAACCCCTCTGAATCAGAGATGTGCGGGGGGCTGCCTTAATCAACATCATAAGTAGCCTACCATACGAGAGAACGTCTAGCTTATTCAAATCATGCTTAAAATAGTCATCTTAGACGATGTTGTGATTTTCTGTGCATTTTTATTAACCATCATTTTCTTCCACCAGGCTGTGATCTTTCCTTTCCTGCTAGCAAACTGGTCTCGGGGGATCACTGTAAGATCGTCCAGGATGAGAGATCAGGGTTGGTGTGGCTAGAGGACACGAGGTATGAGGGGGGTCTCATATCATTTTTCTTTTTTTTCTCTCTTAAGTCCTGTATAGCTTATAGGCTCAATGTAGGCCCATTTTCAAGGCTCATCTGATCAATTATGTATGTTTAACAATGCAATAACATGGTAATGTGAAGCATTTTACCTGTTAGCCTAATCAGGCTAAATAGATTTTAACCTGCGCTTATGTTAGGTTTTATTATAAGAGAAAAATATGTTATGCAGATTGTCCTGTTTGTTGTGACTGATCAGTGCATTTAATGGTAGATTGGACAGATCTAGGCTTGCACATCACAGTGTAGTCTAATTGTCAGTGTAAAGCAACCAGCTTGGAGGTAATGAGGCAAATGACACTAACCAGTAATTAGAGGTTGTGTTTTACCATGCTCTGAGTCAGCAAGGTATTCTCTACACACATCACTAGTGTCCACACACACACACCCACTGCATTATGCTATGCATCATTGAGCACAGTGGTAACTCTGTTTTGCTTCTGAATATTGTGGAAACCTCTGCAATGGAAAGATGGAATGCCACAGTGTAGTTACTCAATAGTGTAGGATACAATTCCATCCCTATACATCCCATGAAGAGAAGCTACTATTTAATCAATGCCCTGTTCATTGCTGCTATAATAATAATAATAACTGCATCCCTAGTCTGGGATTTCTTCCAAAGCTGCTGATAAATCCACTCCAGAAATGACTGACCAGTTTTGTGTTTTGTTTTGTATTTTCACCCCTCTAGCACCAATGGTACAGTGATTAACATGTCAAAGCTGGTGAAAAAGCAGGTTCATATGCTGCAGGATGGAGACGTCATCTACTTTGTGTACAGGAAAAACGAGCCAGAGCTAAGTATGTTTTTTTTCCTATATTGACTGGGGGTGTTTCACTCTGTGGTCTCTTTGTTGCTACACCGTCATGTTGGTTTCTCTGTTTTACATCGGTTATATCTCCTTAAGATAATATAACTTCAATTAATTAGTTAAACAAACAGGGAGCACAGTGCACGGTTGCTAGCTTAATATAGGCCTACCTCATTATTGTGAGTGTTTTGTACGTAGGAAAAAAAACGTTGGCGTGTGGTAGGCTGTATAAAGAGTATAACGTTTTTCTTAGTTTCTTCAGAAAGTGTATATAAATCAGTAGTTCATAGTGCATAAATGTCTTTTAGGCCACTTGTTTTCCTGTGTACCTTCCGCTGCTGAAACCTGGGTTATATAATACATACACAATTAACTTACATAATGTGTGTAAACTGAGTTGGACAAGTAGGTCAGCTAAACTCATTCTTGACCGATCAAAATAAGGATACTATGTTCCCTTTTTTGGGATATTTAATGAATTGTTCACAGAAGTTTGCCTCAACAACTGAGTAAAGTATAAGTATGGTGTGCAATCTTTTGCTCGTACAGATATCGCCTACATATATCAGTCCATAAAACCAGAGAGGACATTCTCACAAGACTCAATTGGTAAGTAGTTAATACCCAAATCAATGTGATGTTTGACTGCGACCTCTGCATCTTTTTCATGAAAAACATTCGTAGGCTCATTAGCTTGTTTGTTGCTTACCACCCTTTCTCATCCTGTCAGGCAACGCCACCAAATGCTCAGATATGCAGCAGAAAGCCCAACCCTGCCCTGTTCCAGCAGCAGTGTCTGTGGAGCCATTCCTGGTTGGACCTCCATGGGAGCAGCAGGCCTTAGAGGAGCCCCAGCCCTCCACCTCCTCCCACCTCCACACGTTCTCTCCCTCCACAGCATATTCCTCTGCAGCCTCCCTCCTGCACTCCTCTGCCTCAGGTAGGCTTTCCACCTGGCCTGTGCTTGCTCTATATGGTCCTCATTAAGGGGAAGCAGGGACTGGGAAGTAAATCTATATTTTGGTTAATTGTGAAGCCTGCCGCCCTCCCCCCTCAAATCTTTGAACCGGTATAGCATGTCTCCCTTGAATTGTGCCAGCTTTGTTCGCTCTCCTTTACCTCTTTCAAAATCCCCAAATTCAAAGATGGCTCTGGACAACTGATAACATGATAGACTTTATCCGATTTGATCAGACTTATATGGCCACTACTACTCCTGATATTCAAGGATGGGCACAGGTAACTGAATGTGCACCAATCTCCTGGGCTTTTGATAAATCTTTGTCTCTCAGGTTCCGAGGGTCCTAAATGTGCTGCATCCTCTGTAGGCAAGGCTGAGGAGCCCAACTCTAACCTCCTCTGCTCAACAGACGTGCGACAGACTGAAGCCCAGAGCAGAGTCCCAATGCTGGATAAGGAGGAGGGGGACATGGAGCCAGAGAGCAAGAGGAGGAAAACTGACGGTGCTGGTCAGTGTCATTACCTTGTGGGGTCTTGATACTTGGTTGGTGACACTTGATTGTAACAGTTTTTCCCCCCTTTTCCTTCCCTAGATAACAACTATGATTTTGGACTGCCACATACTTCCAGTATTGAGGTGGTGGGCCCGGGCCCAGCTAAGGGAGCTCTTATCATGGATCTATTGGGAAAAGCTGCCGTGACTGTGGAAGGAGCCACGACTGACAAAATGGAGGAGTCCCTCACCTGTATCATCTGTCAGGACCTACTTCATGACTGTGTCAGGTACAGCAAGACTCTATCTACTACTACTACTTTAGAAAATAGGCCCACTCCACTTTTTCATTGCTTGTGTCTCTTCACAGCAGATAAAAATAACTGTTTCTATAAATATAATATATAGTCATTTAAACAAAACACCAAATTGTGTAATTCCATTCTATAAGACCGAAAGCTGCCTCCACTGCGTGTTTCATTGTTCATGTTATCATCTCCCAACTAGCCTGCAGCCCTGTATGCACACCTTCTGTGCTGCGTGTTACTCTGGCTGGATGGAGCGCTCGTCTCTCTGCCCCACCTGTCGCTGCCCGGTAGAGAGGATCCGCAAGAACCACATCCTCAACAACCTGGTGGAGGCCTACCTTATCCAAAACCCAGGTTCGTATCCAATCTGCCCTACTCTACCCTTGTACCCCCATTAACACTACTGGGGATAGTCCCCAGCTCTTCCCCCTGTTAAACACGGCATTTGTGCATCTTGTCTTATGTCTTTCTCCTTGTCTTTTGTGCCTTGTCCCGAATACCTGTACAGGGCTAGCCTATAAAAAAATATGTTGGCCTTTTGGTTGTACAATCTCTTTGTGTGTGGATAAAGCATTGAAATATTGACCCTGTGTGTCCACAGAGAAGTGTCGCAGTGAGGAGGACCTGAAGAGCATGGACAGCCATAACAAGATAACTCGGGACATGCTGCAGCCAAAGATTGAGCGTTCCTTCTCTGATGAAGAGGGCAGCTCTGATTATCTCTTTGAGCTCTCTGACAATGACAGCGACACCTCCGATATCAGGTCAGACAAAAGAGTAGCTGTGTGTATGCGGTCTTGTGTGTACATTATGTGACCAAGAGTGTGTGTGTGTGCGTGACTGCGTTGTGTTTTTCTCACACTGAAACCTTTTCTCTTGTTCCTGTTGTTGTGTGTCCACAGCCAGCCCTTTGTGATGTGCAGACAGTGTCCAGGCTACAGGAAGGAGGTTAGCCAGGTACTGTGGGCCATAGGACCAGCCCCACCAACTCCTGAGGACAGGGCTGGGAAACCCCTTGGAGAGAGGCCATCAACATCATCACGCTCTGACCTCCCCACTACAGGTTACTGAACTATGTGCCGAACTGTTGATCATCACAATAATGGATGACATTTTTATATAGTGCTTTTATATCTGATATGTAATCGTTCTACATTGTGTTGGTTGATGTAGTGAGTTATGACAACACAATGGAGTGCACTTACAGATCAAATTGGCTATCAAAATGTTGCACTCGCCTGAACACAGAAATGTGTTAGAATGCTTGTAGCGCATCTGACCATCTGCAGATTCTACGACAGTACAGTGTGCACCCTTCAGGGCCTTGACCCAGACGATATGCGTATGTGTCCCACTGAGATGTTTCCCTCTGCTTCCTGTTCTCCTGCAGCTCCTCGGGAGTACATGTGTCCTCCTCAGGGCAGCCATGTCATCTGCACCTGCTGCCTGCAGCCCATGCCAGACCGCCGTGCCGAACTCTCCGCTCAGCAATGTGAGTGGCCCACAGGCATGTCAGTCAATGTTAATGGGCCAACGGCACGGTCGCCTTGGCTGAATGTGCTGATGGGTGTGGTTCTTTGTGTTGGGCAGGTGTGGCGTGCCAACGGCCCTTCTGCCACATGTACTGGGGCTGCCAGAGGATCGGCTGTCAAGGTTGCCTAGCACGTTTCAATGGTTTGTCTCTGCTCTAGTACTCCTAAGGGCTAGATTTTCTAAGCACAGTGATTTTGGCATTCCAATGAACTCATGGATACAATTTGTATCTCTCTGCGTCCAGTATGAAGGAAGTTAGAGGTAATTTCGTTAGCCAACGCTAACTAGCGCTAGCTTAACGCCAAGACTGGAAGTCTTCGGCCATACTAGCTGTACCCGAAGACTTCCGGTCTTTGTGCTAAGCTAGTTAGCATTGACTCACAGAACTACCGTAATTTCCGGACTCATTAAGACCAAGCTCCCGTGCAGCAGCTCTATTTCCTTTTCCAACAGCCAGATCAATCGCCTTCAACTTGAAAGCTGCATCATATGCATTTCTCCATGTTTTTGCCATGATGAGGGTAACAAAATGACTACCGTAATCAGAATGATGGGAAGTTTGAGCGCGCTCGATTTAATTTAAACAGTAAACAAAAAAGTTGTTTGACCATAACCCGTTCGGCAATTTCATTGGTCTAATGAAAGCTTCATGCCACCAAAAAACTGAGCACGTCACAGAATGTGTTTTGTTTTTTTAGAAAAAAAATTGAAAGCGGGAAAAATCCATATATTAGCCGCGTCATTGTTTAAGCCGCGAGGTTCAAAGCCTGGGAAAAAAGTTGCGGCTTATAGTCCGGAATTTACGGTACCTCGTAACTTCCTTCATATTGGATGCAAATACATAACATTTTCATCCACAAGTTCATTGCCAAAATCCCAAACTAAGTTGTAGTACTTGATCGCAAATAAGTTTGTGGAGATTTGTTTAATTGACCTTAGAAAATAACAGGTAAAACTTCACCGTGGGCTGTTAAACAGCCATCACTAACATTGAGAGGCTGCTGCCAACATACTGACTCAAATCTCTAGCCACTATAATAATAAAAATTGGATGTAATAAATGTATCACTAGTCACTTTAAACAATGACACTTTATATAATGTTTACATACCCTACATTACTTTTCTCATATGTATATACTGTACTCTATACCATCTGCATCTTGCCTATGCCGCACGGCCATCACTCATTTATATATTTATATGTACATATTCTTATTAATTCCTTTACACTTGTGTGTATACGGTAGTTGTTGTGAAATTGTTAGGTTATATTACTTGTTAGATATTACTGCATGGTCAGAACTAGAAGCACAAGCATTTCGCTACACTCGCATTAACATCTGCTAACCATGTGTATGTGACCAATAAAATTGGATTTGATGCTTAGTTAACCAGGCCTTTTGGGTGATTTCCGAGGTAACACTATCATTGTGGAAAGTTTGACAATAGTGGTTGCAAATGGAAATGTACCAATATATATTTCCTATATTGTCCCTATGTCTTACTCATCATTTGTTACCGTATCTCATTGCAGTAGCATGTTTACCAGTATGAAAAACATAATATCCATGTCTTCTTCCACAGAACTCAACCTTACAGACAAATGTCTGGACGGTGTTCTGAACAGCAATAACTATGAATCAGAGATCCTCCAGGTACTTCCTCTTTATACTCCAAGGCTCTAACCATTGGTCTGTCTGGACACCCAGAAACTGTATCTGAGCTATTTGGGGTGGTTTCCCAGACACAGATTAATCTTAGTCCTGGAGTAAAACACTTTCAATGACGATTCTCTATTGAACATGCTTTTCAGTATTTTTTTTTTTTTATTATTATTTTTTTTTAAAGGGCTCCTGAGTGGCGCCTCAGTTTAAGGCACTGCATCTCAGTGATAGTGGTGTCACTACAGACACCCTGGTTCGAATCCAGGCTGCATCACAACCAGCCATGGATGGGAGTCCCATAGGGCGGCACACAATTGGCCCAGCGTCGTCCGGGTTTGGACAGTGTAGACTGTCATTGTAAATAAGAATTAGTTCTTAACCGACTTGCCTAGTTAAATAAAGGTTATATTAAAAATAGAATTTTGTTGTCCAGGACTAGTCTTAATCTGTGTCTGGGAAACCGGCTCCTGGTTACATAACTCCATTTAAGTGGATGTATTTCATTTGCATTTATTTATAACTTCTCTACTATGGAGATCACTAAAGTCTAGTACAGTGCCTTCGGAAAGTATTCAGACCCCTTGACTTTTTCCACATTTTGTTACGTTACAGCCTTATTAAGAAATGGATGACTTTTTTTTTTTTTTTTTCAATCAACACGCAAAACCACATAATGACAAATCAAAGACGGTAAAAAAAAAAAGATCCTAATTTATAACAAATAAAAATAACTGGAAATATCATATTTACATAAGTATTCGGACCCTTTACTCAGTACTTTGTTGAAGCACGTTTGGCAGCAATTACAGCCTCAAGTCTTCTGCTTACAGAATTACTTAGCAGCCAGAGGGATGTCGTGGAGGGACATGCTACAGGAGGGTCTTCGGGGCCTGCAACAGGGAACCTTCTATCTCTCTGGTCAGTCTGAAACTATCCTCTTCACCTCACATAACTTGAGACTGTAAGCGTTCCAGGTTGTCTTTTTTGCAGTTGCACTGCACATCTCAGAAAATTGCTACATCATAATAAAGTGTTTCTGAGGCACATCTGCAGATGTTATGAGATGATCATCAACACAACTGCAAAAACGATAAGCTGGAACGCCACCATTAAGCTTCCCATCCTGAACATGGTTGTAAGTCCTACTGACAGTGCAGGGCATCCTTCCACCTCCCTTTGGCACACACTACTAACTCTCGCTCTCCAATTTCTCTACCCCAGATTATCGCATCAACAGTAACGCCATAATGTGTTTCTGCTGTGGCCTGCGTGCCTTCAAGGAGCTGGCCTACAAATATAGACAGAACATCCCTGGCTCGGAGCTCCCAGGTGAGAGAGCACTGCCCACAACGACACAGCTGTAGACTGCGAGATGGCAATAAACTCGCATATCCAAATTATGAATTGAGCTTTATTTGTTTGATATTCTTTCCCACAGCTGCTGTGACGTCTCGGCCTGACTGTTATTGGGGACGCAACTGCCGGACTCAAGTGAAAGCACACCACGCCACGTAAGTTACATTTTGCCATTCTCTTCTGAATAGGTCTCCACAGTCCAAACTTATTTATATATACAGTACCAGTCAATAGTTTGGACACACCTACTCTTTTTTTATTTTTTTTATTACTATTTTCTACATTGTAGATTAATAGTGAAGACATCAAAACTATGAAATAACACATGGAATCATGTAGTAACCAAAAGTTTTAAACAAATCAAAATATATTTGAGATTCTTCAAAGTAGTACCCTTTGCCTGCATGACAGCTTTGCACACGCTTGGCATTCTCTCAACCAGCTCATGAGGTAGTCACCTGGAATGCCTTTAAATGAACATGTGTGCCTTATTAATTTGTGGAATTTTTTTCCTTAATTCCTTTTGAGCCAATCAGTTGTGTTGTGACAAGGTAGGGGTGGTATACAGAAGATGGCCCTATTTGGTAAAAGACCAAGTCCATATTATGACAAGAACAGCTCAAATAAGCAAAGAGGAACGACAGTCCATCATTATTTTAAGACATGAAGATCAGTCAATCCGGAAAATTTCAAGAACTTTGAAAGTTTCTTCAAGTGCAGTCGCAAAAACCTTCAAGCGCTATTATTAAACTGGTTCTCATGAGGACCACCACAGGAAAGGAAGACCCAGAGTTACCTCTGCTGCAGAGGATAAGTTCGTTAGTTACCTGCCTCAGAAATTGCACTCCAAATAAATGGAGTGCATCCTCAGATGACCTCGCCTCCACAATCACCCGAACTCAACCCAATTGAGATGGTTTGGGATGAGTTGGACCGCGGAGTGAAGGAGAAGCAACCAACAAGTGCTCCGCAAATGTGGGAACTCCTTCAAGACTGCTGGAAAAGCATTCCTCATGAAACTGGTTGAGAGAATGTTGTGAGTGTGCAAAGATGTCAAGGAAAAGGGTGGTTACTTTGAAGAATCTCAAATATAAAATATGTTTTGTTTTAACACTTTTTTGGGGGGGGTGTTACTACATTTTCCCGTATGTATTAGTTCATAGTTTGTGTCTTCACTATTATTCTACAATGTTGAAAATAGTAAAAATTCAAGAAAAACCTTGGAATGAGTAGGTGTGTCAACTTTTGACTGATACTGTGTGTGTGGCCTCTGTTAGAGGCTTCAGTGTGGCTGTACATGCATTTTACCAGCAGAGGGCACTGTTGTATCAGCTTGGCCAATAACACCTGCTAGTAGAGGAAAGCTGCAATCACTTCTTCACAGCTCCTCTCACAGCAGCTCTGGTTCATGCTGTGACACATTTGTATCGTTTCCTTTTCACCTTGTTGCAGGAAATTCAACCACATATGTGAGCAGACGCGTTTCAAGAGCTGAAGAGCCTTGTGGGTGACCTGCTATGCAAGGCTCCTCTCCAATCACCGGAGCAAAGACTGACTTCCAAGGATCTCCTGTATTACTCTCTGTCTCTATACAAAGTGGTCCTTTTTTTCCTCCCTCCCTTATTATGCAGCTCTTTGTCCCGAGGAAAAGTGTCTCTTTCTTAGGTAATAACTTGTTCTCTCGCAGGCTCTATAGACTTTTGTATTTGATTATATGCAGAAATTACAATCAAACTCTTTTGTTAAGACTGTCTAGGTAATGATTAGCCCAGTCTTATAGGCATAGTAGGGGTGAGTGGGATAATACTATGCACTCCACACAGTAGGACCGGATTCCCCTATATGATGATGGACTAATATCTTATGGGGTAATATGATCATCACCCTTCATTACAGTATCATGTCCTTTTGGGTACATGATCATATGACTAGTTTGAGGGATAAAATAAAAATACACTGAGAACAGTTGGCAATGAAAATGGACTTTGGCCACACGTGTACTGTTACACACAGGATGAAATGGCATGTTTTGTGACAGTAGCTTAGAAGGCATATATTGATATTAGTAAGCTGACACTTTTTTCTATTTCCGTGTGCCTGAGTAGTTGGCACATAAACAAAAAAATATGAATTGATTTTGTTTTTCTCACAACTTGTGGTGTAGTGCTTTAGATAACTTGGGGAATTCTGTATTTGAATTAGAATCTAGAGCTTCCTACTTTTGTGAAAATACAGCAGCAAATGGTGTTCTAAATAGTATTCATATGTTGGATCCTTCCCCCAAACCTACTAGGTTGAATCACAACTATGTTGTCTAAAGACTTCAATGCATATATAGACATTGAGGCCTCTTGTGGTTTTTATATATATATATCGCTCACACACACAAGAAAAAGTATGTGAACCCTTTGTAAATACCTGGATTTCTGCATAAATTGGTCATAAAATCTGATCTTCATCTAGGTCACAACAATAGACAAACACAGTCTGCTTTAACTAATAACACACAAACAATTATAAATTGTCTTTATTGAACACACCATGTAAACATTCACAATGCAGGGTGGAAAAAGTATCTGAACCCTTGGATTTAATAACTGGTTGACCCTCCTTTGGCAGCAATAACCTCAACCAAACGTTTTCTGTAGTTGCGGATCAGACCTGCACAACGGTCAGGAGGAATTTTGGACCATTCCTCTTTGCAAAACTGTTTCTGTTCAGCAATATTCTTGGGATGTCTGGTGTGAACTGCTCTCTTGAGGTCCTGCCACAGCATCTCAATCGGGTTGAGGTCAGGACTCTGACTGGGCCACTCCAGAAGGTGTATTTTCTTCTTTTGAAGCCATTGTTGTTGATTTACTTCTGTGTTTGGGGTCGTTGTCCTGTTGCATCATCCAATAGCCTAACATTCTCCTGCAAAATGTCTTGATAATCTTGGGAATTCATTTTTTCGTCAATGATGGCAAGCTGTCCAGGCCCTGAGGCAGCAAAGCAGGGAGCAAACCATGATGCTCCCTCCACCACACTTTACAGTTGGGATGAGGTTTTGATGTTGGTGTGCTGTGCCTTTTTTTTCTCCTCACATAGTGTTGTGTGTTCCAAACAACTCAACTTTAGTTTCATCTGTCCACAGAATATTTTTCCAGTAGCGCTGTGGAACATCCAGGTGCGCTTTTGCAAACTTCAGACGTGCAGCAATGTTTTTTTGTTGTTGTTGACAGCAGTGGCTTCCGTGGTGTCCTCCCATGAACACCATTCTTGTTTAGTGTTTTACATATCGTAGACTCGTCAACAGAGATGTTAGCATGTTCCAGAGATTTCTGTAAGTCTTTAGCTGACACTCTAGGATTCTTCTTAACCTCATTGCAAGAGCACAGCGTAGAATGCTCAATCATCTTTGCAGGATGGCCAATCCTAGGGAGAGTAGCAACAGTGCTGAACTTTCTCCATTTTATAGAAAATTTGGCTTACCGTGGACTGATGAACATCAAGGCTTTTAGAGATACTTTTGTAACCCTTTCCAGCTTTATGCAAGTCAACAATTCTTAATCTTAGGTCTTTGAGATCTCTTTTGTTTGAGGCATGATTCATATCAGGCAATTCTTATTGTGAATAACAAACTCTAATGTTGTGAGTGTTTTATAGGGCAAGGCAGCTCCAACCAACATCTCCAATCTCGTGTCATTGATTGGACTTCAGGTTAGCTGACTCTAATTAGCTTTTGTCATTAGCCTTGGGATTCACATACTTTTTCCAGCCTATACTGTGAAGGTTTAAATTATGCATTCAATATAGACAAGAAAAATACAATGTGTGTTTATTAGTTTAAGCACACTGTTTGTCTATTGTTGTGACTAGATGAAGATCAGATCAAATTTGATGGCCAATTTATGCAGAAATCCAGGTAATTCCAAAGGGTTCACATACTTTTTCTTGCCACTGCATGGATGACAAAGATATGCAGTGGCACCATTTTGAATTCAGACAGCTTCCACATATTAAGACTGTTAACTGGAAAGACAATGCAATTTGTGTTTATTGGAGGTTATACTTAGTTTTGGGGAAAAGGGATTTCTGCTGGGTTTCTTTGGATTTCCCGACAAGGGCAAAAAGCCATGTACAAGCTCAGCATAATAGGGCTGAGTGAGAATCCATGGTATAGTTAGTTGTATAGGATTTCAGTTCTTCAGGCGGGGATAATGAGGGTTACGTGTTGAAATGTTGTTTTTATCTGAGGCTGGGAAAGGCGGGGGTGTTCAGTTATGCTTTGCTCGGGATAATCAACGTAAAGCAGATTTCTTTTTAAAGTAGTGTATTAGAGAAGCTTTCTCAGCTCTGAACTAGTAGTAACGGCCAATGCAGGTTTTTTGTTAGAATGCACAATGGTTTGCTAGACTAGAGGGTTCGGGGGGGGGGGGGGGGGGGGGGGGGGGGGGGGGGTAGAATTGTTCCTCCTTTTTGCATTATGTTAGGTTAGTGGTGTTGGCTAAACATGTTGATTAAGCCAACAACTTGATCATACTGGGTGTATCATACTTGTTAGTAAGGATTACCGTTCTGTATTGTTTTGCAAGACCAATTTTGCAGAAACCCAATGTCTTCAGGAATTAATGTTAAACTTGACAGTATTCTGCTTTGTATTCTAGTTCATACGATGTGGATGTGTTTTTTCAACATATGTTGCTGTATTGAAATGGAGCATGGAGCATTTTGTATCGATCTTATAACAAAGTTTTTTTTTATCAGAGGGGTATTTCATTTATTTATTTTTTTGTGCTGTGTTTCTATTGTTTTGGATAAACAGAGGAACAAATGCTATGGTTTGGTCAGACATTGTCAGTTAAACCTAAATTGGTACAAATTTCCTGTATTAAGTCTTGAGGAAATACTACATTGCCGTTTGTTGTGGCATTCTTGTCTGGCAGTGAAAGCACCCTCACCAAGTTAGAATTCAAAGTGTTGCATTTACACAGTACTCACTTGTCTCTCACCATTATCTTTGTAAATTAGTGACCAATCATATGGAAGTCAAATCGGCCCGGTGTCTACAGACCTTTTAGGCTAGCTAGAATGGCCTGATGTACTATTTTCTTAATGTGCCTTTTTATATATTGAAAAATAACTAAGTTAGTAGTGAAGTAGAGTACAGCATTTTGTGGGGAGGGTTGGGGGTATGCAAGTCATTACATTCTGATGCAATTTAAAGTGAAAGAAATTACTTTGCAAGAAATGAAATTAGGTTTTTCACTTTGATCCAATATCTTGTGTAATTAAAAAAAATGTATTTATTAAATCAGATTGTAAAATTCGATTTTTGTAAATTGACATTAAATTACAACATTGATTTAAGATGGAAAAAGTAGAATGTCCAAACTGCTAGATCTGTTTACAAGCAAGACTAGCTTTGAGGGTATTTGCTTCTAATTCAGCTCGCACACATTGAAAAATTTGAATCACTCATTTGAACATTTAGGCTGGGATTCAATCTGATTCTGGGTTATAGGCACTGCGGGTTTTTAAAGCAATGTTCGCGGAGATCCCATTAACGGTAAACGCTGCATGTCGGCTCAATCGGAAATTGCCTTTAAAAGCTGCAATGCCTATAACCAGCAATCGGCACCCAACTGTTCTTTTGATGACACACAAGATTACAATTAGGTGGGGATTCAAACAAACACAGATTAATGACCTGTGCACAGCGATAGATTGAAGGCAATTTCCCAAACATTCATGGAGATTAAATTAGCTGTAAAGGCCACAGATGTCTGTTTGCTAAAGCAGATATTACCTTAGTCTATCATAGTTTACTGGTCCTTTGTGTTTGTTTGAATCCCAGCCCCAAGCTGAACCGTAATAAGCACTGCAGAGAAGGTGGAGAATACAACTCTGTTCTTTTATTCTCTATTATGGCATCCGTTGAGAAACGTCCTTGTGCAATCAATGTGTGTGAAACTCGGGATTGGTGCTGTAACTCTACCTACAGTGCATTTGGAAAGTAGTCAGACCCCTTTCCACATGTTATGTTACAGCCTTATTCTAAAATAGATTAAATTATTTTTTTCCCCTCAATCTACACACAATACCTCCAATGACAAAGCGAAAACTTGTTTTTAGACATTTTTGCAAATGTATTAAATATAAAAACAGACTCGATTAAGCTCAGGTGCATCCTGTTTCCCATTTGTCATCCAAGAGAGGTTTCTACAACTTGAGTCCACCTGTGGTAAATTCAATTGAATGGACATGATTTGGAAAGGCACACACCTGTCTTTATAAGGACCCACAGTTGACAGTTCATGTCAGAGAAAAAACCAAGCCATGAGGTTGAAGGAATTGTCTGTAGAGTTCTGAGGCACAGATCTGGGGAAGGGTGCCAAAGAATGTCTGCAGCATTGAAGGTCCCCAAGAACACAGTGGCCTCCATCGTTCTTAAATGGAATAAGTTTGGAACCACCGAGACTCTTCCTAGAGCTGGGTGCCCGGCCAAACTGAGCAATCGGGGGAGAAGGGCCTTGGTCAGGGAGGCAGGTTACCATAACCCGATGGTCACTCTGACAGAACTCCAGAGTTACTCTGTGGAGATGGTTGTCCTTCTGGAAGATTCTCCCATCTCTGCAGCACTCCACCAATCAGGCCTTTATGGTAGATGGATGCTAGATGGAAGCCACTCCTCAGTAAAAGGCATATGACAGCCCACTTGGAGTTTGCCAAAAGGCACCTAAAGGACTTTCAGACCATGAGAAACAAGATTCTCTGGTCTGATGAAACCAAGATTGAACTATTTGGCTGAAAGCGTCACGTCTGGAGGAAACCTGGCACCATCCCTACGGTGAAGCATGGGGATGTTTTTCAGCAGCAGGGAGACTAGTCAGGATCGAGGGAAATAATGATCGGAGCACCTTCCAACAGGACAACGACCCTAAGCACACAGCCAAGACAACGCAGGGGTGGCTTCGGGGCAAGCCTCTCAATGTCCTTGAGTGGCCCGGACTTGAACCTTATCGAGCATCTGAAAATAGCTGTGCAGCGATGCTCTCTATCCAACCTGACAGAGCTTGAGAGGATCTGCAGAGAAGAAAGGGAGCAACTCCCCAAATGCAGGTGTGCCAAGCTTGTAGAGTCATACCCAAGAAGACTCAAGAATGTAATTGCTGCCAAAAGGTGCTTCAACAAAGTAATGAGTAAAGGGTCTAAATACTTATGTAAATGTGATTTCAGTTTATTTGTAATAAATTTGAAAATATTTCTAAAAACCTGTTTTTGCTATGTCATTATGGGGTATTATGTGTAGGTTGAAGGGGGGGGGAACAATTTAATCAATTTTAGAATAAGGCTGTAAGGTAACAATGTGAAAATTCAAGGGGTCTGAATACTTTCCGAATGCACTGTATGTTACCTAATGATATACCCTCATTGTGATGACTGTTTAGTGGCAACATTTACACCCCCGCACCCATGTTTTTTTGGGTGGAGATAAAGGGGGACAAATAATGGGCCCGCTTTCTGCCCGAGGCCCTTAGCTCATGTCTTAATTTGTGGTCTTAAGTCGTGGTTTCCCTGTTGTGGGTTCACACTGTGGCATTCCTGAGAGGCTCAGGCCCTAGCTCAGCACAACCTTCCCCAGCCAGCCGATCCCTCCCCACAGCAGAGCTGAACCTTAATTATTTCTAACAGGAGGATCTGGGCACCCTAAGCCAACAACAGTGCAAACCGCCGATCCGGAATTGGTGTTAAGGAGGCTTTGGGGGGGTGCTTTGCATTCTCTCTGAGAGAAACTATGTATTCTAGGGCAAATATTTACTCACTTTGTGATGATGTCTGGACCAAGCTGATCTGTACTAACAGTAAGACCAGTTAGTAAGTAAAAAAGGGCTGGCCAAGGTAAGTTTCATTCTACCTCATGAAATCCCCCCCCCAAAGACATTCAGAACAAACCCGTCTGTACTTCGTTTAATAGATTCTAAGAAGTGGAGGACTGATTGAATGGGCATGTAGAGTAACACTCAAGGCTTGATTCAATCCGTATCGCAGAAGTGCAGTGCTATAGCACGATTGAAATGTAAAGGTAATTTCCTATTGAGCCAACATATGCAGTGTTTACCATGAATGCAGTCTCCACAAACATTGCCTTTCAATTTCTATCACAATATAGCGCTGAACGGATTGAATAGTTACGTTTAATGCAGGGGAACACAACTCTGGCCCTCAGGCGTGAAAGTTGCTTTTAAAAATATATATATCTGAGCCCTATACTACATACGTCCATAGACCTGAGCCCTATCCGACATACGACCAGAGCCACAGGAAGTAGGGGTGATGCAGCACTTTTCTATAAGAAAACATTTGTATTTTTTATTTTTTTATTACCAAATTAGTACACTGCCGTCGAGGAGCAGCGAGTTGAGGACCAATGAAATCAGATTCCTCCGATTCCGTCATCATCCCTTCGTTTGAGGAAGATGGCTGATAAAATACCTAACAAATTTTTTTTATCATGACTATTTATCACATTTAGTAATGACAGAATGACAGTTGAGGTAATTTGTACATGTAGGTAGGGGTGAAGTGACAATGCATAAAAAACAGTGAGTAGCAGCAGTGTACAAAAAACAAATGGGGGGGGTGTCAATGTAAATAGTCTGGTGGCCATTTGATTAATTGTTAAGCAGGCTTATGGCTTGGGAGTAGAAGCTGTTAAGGAGCCTTTTGGTCCTAGACTTAGCACTCCGGTACCGCTTGCTGTGCGGTACCGGAGTCAAAGACTGGAGTCTGACAATTTCATGGGCTTTCCTCTGACACTGCCTAGTATATAGGTCCTGGATGGCAGGAAGCTTGGCCCCAGTGATGTACTGGGCCGTACACACTACCCTCTGTAGCGCATTATGATCAGATGCCGAGCTGTTACCATACCAGGCGCTGATACAACCGGTCAGGATGCTCTCGATGGTGCAGCTGTAGAACTTTGAGGATCTGGGGATCCATGCCAGATCTTTTCAGTCTCCTGAGAGGGGAAAGGTGTTGTCGTGCCCTCTTCATGACTGTCTTGGTGTGGTTGGACCATGATAGTTCGTTGGTGATGTGGACACCAAAGAACTTGAAACTCTCGAACCCGCTCCACTACAGCCCCGTCGATGTTAATGGGGGCCTGTTCGGCCTGCCTTTTCCTGTAGTCCACGATCATCTCCTTTGTCTTGCTCACATTGAGGGAGAGGTTGTTGTCCTGGCACCACACTGTCAGATCTCTGACCTCCTCCCTATACACTGTCTCATCGTTGTCGGTGATCACTGTGTCGTCAGCAAACTTAATAATGGTGTTGGAGTCGTGTTTGGCCACGAAGTCATGGGTGAACAGGGAGTTCAGGAGGGGACCCCGTGTTGAGCATCAGCATGGCATATGTGTTGTTGCCTACCCTTACCACCTGGGGGCGGCCCATCAGATCCAATTTCAGAGGGTGTTTAGTCCCAGGGTCCTTAGCTTTGTGGACACTATGGTATTGAACGCTGAGATGTAGTCAATGAACAGCATTCTTACATGGGTGTTCCTTTTGTCCAGGTGAGAAACGGCAGTGTGGAGTGCGATTGCGTCATCTGTGGATCTGTTGGGGTGGTATGCGAATTGGAGTGGGTCTAGGGTATCTGGGAGGATGCTGTTGATGTGAGCCATGATCAGCCTTTCAAAGCACTTCATGGCTACTGACAGTAATCATTTAGGTAGGTTACCTTCGCTTCCTTTGGCACAGGGACTCGTCAGGGAGAGGTTGAAAATTTCAGACACTTGAAGACACTTGCCAGTTGGTCCACACATGCTTTGAGTATACGTCCTGGTAATCCGTCTGGTCTCTCGGCTTTGTGAATGTTGACCTGTTTAAAAGCTCTTGCTCACATCAGCTACAGAGAGCGTTATCACACAGTCGTCCAGAACAGCTGGTGCTCTCATGCATGTTTCAGTGTTGCTTGCCTCGAAGCGAGCATAAAGGGCATTTAGCTCATCTGGTAGGCTCGCGTCACTGGGCAGCTCGCGTTTGGATTTCCCTTTGTAGTCCGTAATAGTTTTCAAGCCCTGCCACATCCGACAAGCGTCAGAGCCGGTGTAGTAGGATTCAATCTTAATCCTGTATTGATGCTTTGCTTGTTTGTTGGTTCGTCTGAGGGCATACCGGGATTTCTTATAAGCGTCCGGATTAGTGTCCTGCTACTTGAAAGCGGCAGCTCTAGCCTTTAGCTCGATGCGGATGTTGCCTGTAATCCATGGCTTCTGGTTGTACATACGGTCACTGTGGGGACGACGTCGTCGATGCACTTATTGATGAAGCCGATGACTGAGGTGGTGTACTCCTCAATGCCATTTGATGAATCCCGGAACACATTCCAGTCTGTGCTAGCAAAACAGTCCTGTAGCTTAGCATCTGCGTCATCCGACCACTTCCGTATTGACCGAGTCACTGGTACTTCCTGCTTTAGTTTTAGCTTGTAAGCAGGAATCAGGAGGATAGAATTATGGTCAGATTTGACAAATAGAGTGCGGGGGAGAGCTTTCTATGCATCTCTGTGTGTGGAGTACAGGTGGTCTTGAGTTTTTTTCCCCCCTCAGGTTGCACGTGACATGCTGGTAGAAACGAGGTAAAACAGATTTAAGATGCATTACTTACTACTTTCTTGTGACATCAAATGATCAAGAACTGAAGCAGCCATTTATGTAGATAACAACCTTTATTAAAAGTTCTTTGCACAAATTCCCACCAACCCTATTTTTTCTTTAGGTTACAAATTGCAACATTTATCTTTCTAGCTAGTCATATGCTTACTTCTATTGAATGTTAGTTACGGCATTTGTCTTTTTATTTTTTTTCTTTAATTTTTTTTTACAATTATCAATTCCCTTTTATATCCCAGCATCAGCCTAAGGAATACATTTGTATACATTGTTGTAGCTTCAAGGTTAATATACTGTGTGTGATCTATATCATTTTAACACTAGAGGGCACAGAGCAGTAGTATACAGTCCCCATGGAGCTTTGTGGTGCTATTATAATTCAATGCTTCAAGGCCCATGGTTGTTGGACAAAAGGCAGAAGTTGGCACAATTCAGCACAAAATCCACAAGCATGAGTGAGCTACTGAGTTGAAAGTGCTTATGTTTAATAATTTGATTTAAAGTATCAAAACGATTAACTGGTACAAAAGTGCTCAGATGAGTTGGGAAATGAAGTGCTCTTGGAAAATACTAGCAAGTTTTCTGTTAACATCCGTATTCAATATTATTTCAAGTTTAATTTTTTAAACAAATTATACCGAAGCTGAAAAAGCCTTGGTGTGGTATACAGCATATATTGATGAAGCGGTTTTAACTTGATAAAAAAATATATTGTGGTTACTAGTATGAAAACATCCAATTTGTCACCATGAAGCAACTGACTTCAAGAATGTAGAAATTTCATATAAAAAGTTGATTTCAGTAATCAAAAAGATAAGTTTTGCATTTGACAAAAGTGGAACTAAAAATAGTTAATTATTGCTTTGCTCGGTCAACCCAGGATTCCATGCTCTGTCTGTCCACTACTGTCACATCTCCTTGCCCGTCACACTGCATGGCACTGTTGATTGGCTGAGAGAAGGCATCTGGATATGATTGGCTGTGCTTTGCACGAAGGCAGACTTTAACTCGGTGGTGTAGGCGGCTGTAGGTGAGTCAGAGGGGTGAGGGAGAGGGTAAGGACTGGTCCCTCCTGAGGCCTGACTCCCCCATGGCCTCCACTCTGACCTCCCCCTCTGGAGGAGGGGGCCGTTGGCTGGGCTCTGGGGGCCAGTGTTGGGGCCTCCGCTGGCGGGCTCCTTCCCCTCGTACGGCCCCCGGCTCAGTCCATTCAGCATGGGGGACTGGCCCAGGTGCTCAGCCAGGACCAGGGGCTGCCGGTCCTCCTCCTCACAGATGGCAAACACAGGGACACTGACATGGTCGCTCTCCGCTGGGAAATCACGGGAAATCACACCATGCCCAGCGTGGTTGTTAATGGGCTCGGACGGAGAAGCCTGGAGGTGTTTGCCCCCGAGGGCCTTGGTGCCGTTTGAGGGGCCGGACCCAGAGAGCAGGCCAAAGCAGGGCCCGGTGAAGCGGGAGCGCCGAAGGTTGCTCGTGGAGTTGAGGCGGCGCTGGGCTAGCTGAGTGAAGGGGTACGAGGCGTTACTCATAGAGGAGTCAGAGGCGTTACTGTCGTTCTGGGCCTCCAACTGGGAGTCGGAAAACACCTTCCTGCTGTTCTCCCCACGGCAGTCTGACACAAAGCTGGATGGTGCCTGGGGGAACAACATCTAGTCAACACATATCCCTCTGCAGTGCAACCCGACATTCATGGTTTATTCATTATGCATCGGAGTAATGAAAAATGTGCAAAAAAATTATCATCCACTTACAAACATACAGTAATGTAAGTCACTCTGGGTAAGAGCATCTGCTAAATAACCAAGATGTAAAGAAATACAGTATATGATGGTTGAACTATTATTCAGCAGCACTGCTGAATGACCAATAACATAATAGCTACTAACGCTGTCCACCAGCTTAGTGAAGGGACTGGTGGAGTTCCAACTGCACCACTTCTTGTGTAACTGGGGCAGTGGAGGGAGGAAGTCCTGGAAGGTACGGACGCTCCAGGCCCGGGGCCGAGCACAGCTGGCACTGTCATCCTGGGCAGCCCGGGTCTCTGTGGGGGAGGCAGCCGGGTCTGGAGAGGGCCAGTCAGTCACAAGGCCAGGGCCGGTGTCACTGTGCCTCAGGAACCTCTCCCGCTGCCGAGAGGAGAGAGACACAACAAACAAATCATATGGAATTCAAGCAAACCCAGCATGCAGCGTATTTGTGTGCATGTGGAGTAGGCCTACAGTAGTTTGTAAACAAACAGACTTCTTAGTTGGAAAACTGGAAGCATCTGAAAGAGTAGAACCTCTTGAACCCACTGAACCCACTGTAGCAATGTTTCCACAGCGTCTTAGTTTACAATTTAGTGCCATGGAACGCACACACTTCTTATTCTGGAGACTGAAAGCATCTACCTGTGATTATTCTACACTTTATTTGACCATGGGGAAAACACTGCTTAAATACAATGTGCGTTTAACTGACTTAACTCCATTGACTGAGGACTTTTCTCCACCAGTGGCATCAGAGTGTGAATGAGACTCATTCACAAGAAATTATCACTAATAAAATAGCTTGCTTGTATCAGAGGTCGCATTATATTCAAGTGCTGAACTGCTTCTCCAATCGCCGTTGACCTAAAAAGGCAGCAAGCAAACCCTGGAATCAGACATGTAATCCAAAACAACAAGTGCTGCTTGCCTGGTAGTGGGTGCAGTCAGTGATTCCTGGAACCACATTCACAAAGATTCTCAGATAGGACTGCTGATATAGGATCAGTTTGACCTTTTGGATCATAATGAATACGATTATATGGGCAGGTCGGACCTACTCTGGGAGTCTTTGTGAATGCGGGCCTAGGGCTATACAGTAGGTGTCTCACTAATAGGAATGGCAGGTCAGGGGTGAAGGGCACATTAGTCACATATCCCCCCTCATTATTCAGCTAGTTAATCAGAATGGGGGAAGGTTTGTGGTCAGGTTTTGGGGGGGGGGTTAGCGGTTGCTCCTCTCAGAAAGAGCCATATAATCCTTACACAGAATCACTCACAGCTCGCTTAGTCTAGACAAGAATTAGGAAGGTTTTAAATGAAGTGCCCTGCTCACCACAAAAGCCCCCCACACAATGGCAACTTGTTGCAGTTTGGGCAAAAAGGTGGAGGATAAGCCCCCCAGATGTGAAACAGAGCCCCGTATTACCCCCCACACCTAGTCTCAGAAATCCTAGACCTAGGGCAACAGCACTAGTTCTGAGGATCATGTCGGATTTTCTTGGCCATTTCGGGGAGGGTGCTCTTCAGACACACAACTCTCCCAACAAATCACGAGTTTGTGTAGGCGGGGCTTAAAATGCGGCGGGAATTGAGCGTTAGACACAGTGCAAACACAGATAGCTGGGCTCATTTTAGCCACAGCCAGTCAGTGGGTGTTAGCTTGTATTGCAAACGTTAACTGTCATGGCGCATGCAAACTACTCACTTGCAAAATACACTCAATTAAACTATTTTACACAAGCGTAATCTTGGTTAACCCAGAACTAAAGTCCTGTTAAATTGCTGGATTAAGTTCTGGGTCCATACGCGTTAAGAGGAGAGATAGAACGAGGATCGGAACCAGAATGAAGAGCTCCGCCCTCTCTCTTTGCGAGTTAAGTGCACGTTCATAGGCCAAATGTCCCCTCTCCTTCTGAAATTCTAAAGATGATAAAACCTGTGAAATTTCGATTTGTCCAAATAACCAGTGACGAAAAACACAAGCACTGGAACTAATGCTGTTCGTGGTCTCACACATCCCGTTGTATCATGACAGATCTACGGTACCATTTATGTTCATGTCGTTTTTCCAAAGAAATGAACGTGAGTTCCATCTAGCTAGTTACATAAACGGATAAGGCTCTGGACGGATTTCCTGTGCGAGTCCTTCTTCCAATCATCAGTCTGAACAAATATGTACATACACACAATCTGCACAAAAAGGCAAATTAACATGTAAACATACAGACCTCACACACAGCAATGCACCACAGCGCGCAAACGCGCATGAACACGCACACACTCACACACAGAGAGAGAGAAGTGGAGCTGGGAAACTGGCTTCTCAGATAATACATCCATTAGGCTAGGCTGCAGGAAAGCACGCCAGCTTCCTAATAGCTGCCAGGCCTGCCTTATGCCAACTCTTATTCCAATAGAGCACAAGCAAAAATGCTGTGTCAAACAGTATCCTACCGCCAATCCCCTGCCACTGTGTTTCTATACCTGACACCTCGACCACCAGGCGGTGAGGTTCATAGCTATTACCAGCAGAGGGTTGATGGTTCAAGGAAAAAATAAATTGGCAGGATGTAGCCTTCTGCCTTGGTGTCACCCACCCCTAGAGCGGGTCCTAGCCTGGGTTCTCTCTACTGCCTGGGTGTCACCCCTAGAAGAGGGCACCACCATGGATCCTAGCCTGGGTTACATGCTACTGCCTGGGTGTCACCCTTTAGAAAAGCACCACCATGGGTCCTAGCCTGGGTTCCCTCTACTGCCTTGGCACCACTGTGGGTCCTCGCCTGGGTTACCTGCCTTGCCTCGCTCCTTACCGTGTGGGCCGAGAACGGCATTCTGCTGCTTGGACCAGGCACAGACGAAATGATAAACACCTCATCTGTCCCCAAGTCCAATTCCGTGAGACCATTGAATGAGAGGTCCATTTCAGCATGCTGGGACATATCACCACCAACACTGCCTGGAGAACCTGGGAAAGAAACGGGAAAGTGGTTTTATTAATCACTTACTTGTTTGGTGATAGCCTACAATTAAAACATTGAAGGCACAACAGTCAGATGTATTGCACCTTAGCTTATGATAACTTCCACTGCTTGTCCCTAAAAGAGCACTTGAAATGGAATGTTACAGATTGGTCTCCATAGTAAATTACTGCACTGTGTAGCCACTGTAGTTGTCCACTCATATTCCTGTTAACTCATAGTGGCATGGTTGAACTCAGCGAGAGGAGAAACATGGTGTTCCCAATGCTCCCACGCTGTTATATAGGTTAAATGTCACGACCTGTAAATCTCTCTGTGGGATCAGCTACAATGAGCGAGAATTTGGATTGTTCTGGGATAAACCCAGTGTTACCCCAAAACTAAAGCAATTTTCCATTGAGACTTCTAAATGCTGCACCTCCTATTCACTCAGCTACATCCACTACAAGCTGGCCTTGCATATTCCCACACAATCTGATCAACTTTTATAAGAGAAGAAATACACTTTCAAATGACTCCAGGAAGATACTACGTGGACAGTGCAATGTTGCAGCCAACTTCCTTTCATATAGGTTATTGATTAAATACTGTATATGCAGCTACTGAGCACACAGAATACCTTAATGATATCACATATTACGAGCTGTATTGGTGAATTTTACTACACGTTTCTTCTATGCACCTGTATTAGACATTACTTCAGATGTGAAACAGTTTTTGTTTGACATATTTTGAGCTATGATTCAGGTGTCAAAATAATTTTGCCCCGGGGGCCGCATTCAGTATTCAACAGGGTTTGGAGGGACGCCCTGACATTTAAAAAAATATTTCCTCGCTATCAAAATTTGCAAAAACAAATTGTCCTCTATCCATAGATTTTGGAATTTTCGATGCTCCCCGACTGTCTAGCATTCATTTAGGTGATTATTAGCAAGCTGGACACAGTCAAGAAACTGTATGAATGTAGGTACATTATAATTTCTCCATTATTTCGATTTGGTTTTAGTCATTTTTAAGTGTATCTAGTTTGTTTCCCCCCCACTTAAAAAAAAAAATGGTTTTGTTTTTTTAAACCACCCACGGGCCGGATTGGACCCCCTCGCGGGATGTATGTTTTATACCCGATTAGAGCCATTCTATGGCCATGACACCATGAGATAATTCAGTATGTGGTAGAATCCTGGCAGCTCTATTACTGTGTGTTGGAGATCTGATAGTCAGACCCGGTGTACCGTTTTTCTGTCATAGTTTCAGAGCGTAATGAAATAAGTGTCCCATTTACGCTGAACATGTAAATTCAGTTTAGGGGCAGATAAAGTCATTGTCAGCCAGGTTGGAACCAGACCAAACACCCCAGCGGTACCCCTCGATCATGGAGAGAGAAAGAGAGGGGGCGCAGGGCAGGGGGAGCGAGGGGGATTGACTAGACTAGGCTAGGCGGCTGGAGCACAAGCAGAGAGGGAAAAACAGGGGAGTGTTAGCGGGAGAGAGAAAGTAGATGGAGTGTGTGTGTTTCGTGCGTGTGCGCACGTGTGCATGTGAGCCTGCCCGCTTGCGCATACCCACCTCTGTGTGTGAGGCTGAGAGAGTGGTTGTTGTTGTCGTTCTCTGCAGGGCAAAGGACCTCCAGGCCGGGCTGATTAGGAGCCACCAGCTGCAGCTCACGGACATCAGCTCCAGAGTTCTGCACTCCCTCCTGCACCTACAGCAGTCAGTACAGTTTAGAGTCAGCAAGTACTACTACACATGCCTGCCACTCCACATACACCAACGGAGTAGGGCTGCACAACACTATGAAATACAGCCATATGAACTGAAGTTGTTCTTGTCAATTAATAAAATGTTTTGATACCCAGTCAGTATAATGATCTAGTGGCAATAAGATACTTAAAGTGGCCAGAACTTGTGTAGGACTGTTTTGCTTGTTTCTAAAAGTTCAATCCCAGATGGACACATTTTGACAACTCAATTACAAATTCATCTCATGACTAGAAAACAGGGAAGTGTAACTTGTCCAGTTCTGCTTTATGGGGGAGTCAGTCAGTCTGACCTTTAGTGAACCTGTCTACCTCTGGGGCTGCTTGCCCTGCATGTGAGAATTTGGACAACAAGAGCACCAGGCCAGTGTGGGGTATTTGTATTTGCTCCAATGTCTGTAGTCTAGAGCAGGGATTGGCAACTGGCGGGCTGCATGGCCCCCCTTTTGTAGGCCTACGGATCAATTTTCCTCCCGCCCCCTTTCCGAAAAAAAATGTTGGGGGGGTTGGGGATTTTTATTTTTAAGAACTCAGTTGGGGTCTTAACTTACTATTGAGAGTTAGAATAGTAGAATGCAAGGTGCAGTTACATTTTTTAAATTATATATAACGCACAACAAAAATATAAACGCAACATGTAAAGTACTGGTCCCATGTTTCATGAGCTGAAATAAAAGATCCCAGAAATGTTCCATATGCACAAAAAGCTTCTCTCAAATGTTGTGCACACATTTATTTACATCCCTGTTAGTGAGCATTTCTCCTTTGTCAAGATAATCCATCCACCTGACAGGTGTGACATATCAAGAAGCTGATTAAGCAGCATGATCATTACTCAGGTGTACCTTGTGCTGGGGACAATAAAAGGTCACTCTAAAATGTGCAGTTTTGTCATGCAACATAATGCCACAGATGTCTCAAGTTGAAAGAGTGTGCAATTGGCATGCTGATTGCAGGAATGTCCACCAGATCTGTTTCCAGATAATTTAATGTTAATTTCTCGACCATTTAGAGAATTTGTCAGTACGTCCAACTGGTCTCACAACCACAGACCACGTGTAACCACGCTAGCTCAGGACCTCCACATCCGGCTTCTTCACCTACGGGATCGTCTGAGGGGGGAGTGGGTCGGGGTGCTGAGGAGTATTTCTGTCTGTAATAAAGCCCTTTTGTGGTGCCCAGTCCTGTGAAATCCATAGATTATGGCCAAATGAATTTCTTCCAATTGACTGGTTTCCTTCTTAGAAATTGTTGCATGTTACATTTATATTTTTGTTCAGTATATACAGTGCATTCGTAAAGTATTCAGACCCCTTCCCTTTTTCCACATTTTGGTAAGTTACAGCCTTATTCTAAAACTGATTAAATTATTTGTTTCCCTCATCAATCTACACACAATACCCCATAATAAGAAGGCGAAAACAGGTTTATAGAAATGTTTGACGATTTGAAAAATAAAAAACAAATACCATATTTACATAAGTATTCAGACCCTTTGCTATGAGACTCGAAATTGAGCTCAGGTGCATCCTCTTTCCATTAATCCTCCTTGATGTTTCTACAACTTGATTGGAGTCCACCTGTGGTAAATTGAATTGATTGGACATGATTTGGAAAGGCACACACCTGTCTATATAAGGTCCCACAGTTGACAGTGCATTTCAGAGAAAAAAAACAAGCCATGAGGTCGAAGGAATTGCCCGTAGAGCTCCGAGACAGGATTTTGTCGAGGCACATATCTGGGGAAGGGTACCCAAAATATTTCTGCAGCATTGAGGGTCCCCAAGAATACAGTGGCCTAGATCATTCTTAAATGGAAGAAGTCTGGAACCACCAAGACTCTTCCTAGAGCTGGCTGCCCGGCCAAACTGAGCAATCGGGGGAGAAGGGCCTTGGTCAGGGAGGTGACCAAGAACCCGATGGTCACTCTGACAGAGCTCCAGAGTTTTTCTGTGGAGATGGGAGAACTTTCCAGAAGGACAACCATCTCTGCAGCACTCCACCAATCAGGTCTTTATGGTAGAGTGGCCAGACGGAAGCCACTCCTCTGTAAAAGGCACACGACAGCCCGTTTGGAGTGTGCCAAAAGGCACCTAAAGGACTCTCAGACCATGAGAAACAAGATTCTCTGTTTCAGATGAAACCAAGATTGAACTCTTTGGACAGAATGCCAAGCGTCGTGTCTGGAGGAAACCTGGCACCATCCTTATGGTGAAGCATGGTGGTGGCAGCATCATGCTGTGGGGATGTTTTTCAGCAGCAGCGACTGGGAGACTAGTCAGGATGGAGGAAAAGATTAACAGAGGAAAGCACAGAAAGATCCTTGAGGAAAACCTGCTCCAGAGCGCTCAGGACCTCAGACTGGGCAAAGGTTCACCTTCCAACAGGACAAAAACCCTAAGCACACAGTCAAGACAACACAGGAGTGGCTTTGGGACAAGTCTCTGAATGTCCTTGAGTGGACCAGCCAAATCCCGTACTTGAACCCGAACGAACATCTCTAGAGAGACCTGAAAATAGCTGTGCAGCGACGCTCCCAATTCAACCAGACAGAGCTTGAGAGGATCAGCAGAGAAGAATGGGAGAAACTCCCCAAATACAAGTGTACCAAGCTTGCAGCGTCATACCCAAGAAGACTCAAGGCTGTAATCACTGCCAAAGGTGCTTCAACAAAGTACTGAGTAAAGGGTCTGAACACTTATGTTAATGTGATATTTCAGTATATTTATTTTTTATATTTGCAGAAATGTTTAAAAACCAGTTTTTGCTTTGTCATTATGGGGTATTGTGATGAGAAAACAAATGTTTAATACATTTTAGAATAAGGCTGTAACGTAACAAATGTGGAAAAGTCAAGGTGTCTGAATACTTTCCGAATGCACTGTAAATCAATCACTCAGCCCATGTCAACTAACATTTTTTTGATTTTAAATTAGTCTAGCTAGCTATCTAAACTTTGTAATCATGGTCGAATTACCGACCAAGGAGGCCCCATTGAATTTGTTAGTGACTCTCACTCAGATATAATATTAAAAACTGCAAACATTTCTTTCCACCCTATGGATTTTTTCTTAATTGCAGGAAATGAGCTGTAGAACTACACATTTTTCTCTCTGCCCCATGGCAAAATGTGTAGAATTGCAGGACATTTTTTCTCTGTTTTTTTGTGTGGCACCAACCCCCATCAAAGTTGCCCATCCATGGTCTAGAGGATATGAAGGAAATGTTCCCTGATCCCAGTCAGAAGCTAGCTTACAAAGGAATGTCTGGATAGTCAGACAGACAGGGGTCTTTATCCGTTTACCTCAGAGTTGTTGGATGAGCAGGAGCTGGCTCTTTTCGGACATAGTTTAGGTCTGGAAAACAAAAGAGATCCACAACATTTCAGTTGTGTTTGACTGTTTAACATATCTTTGAAACCCATTAGCATACTTTCTTTTATGTATGTTGTTTACTTTCTTGACTTTTGGCGACATTCTCTTTCATGCTATTTGTGAAAGCTTGACTTATTTAGAGCAACTGCTCTCCAAATTTGACCAAAAATGTACAAAATGAACATTCTCCCACAATTAGAAACTGGAACAGATTAGATTGCCTTCACTGAAGATTTTCTTCCAAACATAATCAGAGTCTAGCTAGCTGACTCACTACATACAAACAGCCTAAAGTTGCCCTCGGTTGTTTCTCTCAAGGACGGCTCTAGTAGCTAAACCCATGTAATGTCATAAACTACACTATCTGGGGTGGTCTCACTATAAAGGCATCAGTATAAAGACATAGCAATAAGGGAATTTTCACTGGATAATATCAACATAACAGTGAAAGTGTTGACTTAAAGTGATTCTGGTCAATAACAGAAAGAAATGCTTTTGTGTATCAATTTTTGGCACAATTAAAAACATGGCCCCAGGGCGAGACTAATACAGCTGTAACTTCTCTCCAACATGCATGGGGGATGCAAGGGGGTTTATCTTTATGGGAATTTGAACCTTCCTGGAGGGAACTAGATGTGAATCAGGACAGTAGATTAAAACAGTGATGCTCATTTAGTTACCTGGCATAAATGATATTACACCCTGCGAAAACTGATACATGTACTAATGTTGTCTCCTCATGGGATTGACCGAGGGAACAACCTGTAAATTACACCTTTTGATATGTTGTTCTTGTTCTATTAAACAACTACAATGGCACCTCGACGGGACAGAGGCTCATAGCACAGCAGTATGAGGTTCTCCGCTCTCCTCGTTTTCCCTCCGCTCGCTTTTGTATGGCTGCGTTTCTCTTTGTCCGTTGGAATCGATGCCAGGTGCTGCACCTTGAACGGCCCTCTCTTGCTCACGCTCTCTCTCTGTAATGGTGACAATGCGGCACATAAGGGCAGCTACAGTCGAACCCTGCCTCCAGCTGAGTCAACAGCCAGCCCATCCACTGCAGCAGCACCACACTGTGTGCTGGAGGAGGACTGACTGGCAGACTATCCCATTCATGGCTACCATCTCGTTCATGGGAGGAAACTTTGTCACACTGGCCAATATCAAAGACCCAACAGTTGTGCTCTCTCAAAAGAAAAGCACTGTGCCAGTTTCCTTGGATGACAAAGAAATAAAAGGACCATTTTTCCCATTGTGCAGAACGTGCACGGTCTTGTTTATGTTAGGTTGTCAGGGAAATGTATTTATAGCACAAAACATGTCTGACAAAGGTATCTTTATGACTCCATTCTTTCTGCATGCCTTGCTTTACTGTACCTGAAGATGTTGCACAGGTGACCCACAAGGCTCATAAAGGGACAAACATTTCCATTGTGCACTGTCTTGTTTGTTTATGTTTGAGAACAGGATGTCTCCGGGAGTAAATAGGGAAAGCCATCACAAGGCATGTAGGACAAAAGGATGTTCTGGCACAATTCTCTCAAGCGCTGGTTTGATCTCAGGGAGTCAGGGAAACCTATTTATAGCACAACACGTGTGTGACAAAGGGCTAATAATATCACAATAACTTTCTCTGCATGCTTATACATACCTGAATATAATACACAGAGCGCTGGTGAGCACCATGGCAAAGAAGGCTGCTCCACTCATGGCGGCCAGCAGAGTGTCTATTTTGCTGGCCCTGGTAGGGGCGTAGGCATGCCGGGGGTCATCTCCACCCGGTTCTGTCTGGTTGTGGTAGTAAAAGAGCAGGGCGAAGCCACGGCCCCAGTGGGTGGTGGTGATCAACTCCATGATGACCTCTACCATCTCCTGGCTGGAGCCAAACACCAGCTGGCTGCTGGAGGGCCGGTTGGAGCCGCAGAAGCGCGAGGAAAAGGTGAGGAGGTCCGAGATGTAAAGGACGTCGTGGGGGCATGCGTCCACCACAGACTGCTGGGTCTCAGGGCTCACTGACTCTGTGTCCGTGTCTGTAAGGAGCAGAGGGGTCCGAGTGGTGGCCTCATCTACAACCACAGCCAGGACTTGGTCTGGGGCTGATGCTCTGGGGATAGGGTTAAGGTCAGGGTTGCCTCTGAGGAGAGGAGAGGTGATTGAGTTCATTGCCTTTTCTCCTGGTACATGGGCCCCTGGTAGGAGGAGGTCTGAGAGGGGCTGTGGGGAGGCACGGTCAGAGGTGGCATCAGAGGTGGACCTTTTAGCAGAGTTGGAGACTTTGGCTATCTCCATCTTGGTGGACTGCTCTTGCACCACCACCTGCATGACTTTGTCGTTTTGGGAGGTGGACCGGGGGGCTTTCGCTGTGACACTCTGAGCCTGAGATACAGTGGCGTCTTTATCAGTGATGGGACCCCCAGTTGGGATAGTCGCCCCATCGTTAGCATCAACCTCTTCCAAGTCAGAGATGGCAGCGTACTGGGCGGCGGAGTCGTGACTCTCGAACACGTCAAAGTCAAATATCTCCAGTATGAGCTGGTGGCCGATGGGCACAAAGAACTGCCAGACACAGTGGGTCCCTGAGGAGTAGTTATAGGGGAAACCAGGAGACAGGATGAGGCCTTGGACATCCACCACATCCATCTTCGCTCCACAGTCAAAGTAGACCTGCAATCACAATATACAGGGGCTTGGTGAGGGGGACATGAGTGTACGTTAAAATGCTAGCATCTCTAATGATCGACACATACTAGCACTTGTCAAACTTACAGAAAATCTGTGACTTTTTTTGTGCAGAACTTGGAAATACAAATGACATCTGTCTTTTAAACAAATAACCCAGTTGAGCGGAATTCAGAATGCCTCAAAACAACAAAAAGCATCCAGACCTGAACTACTCAACCCTCCTGCTCTGCCAGCCAGTATATCAAAGCGGTGGCGGTGCCTTGCATGCCTGTGCTTGGGTAACTTTGGGGAGGGTATTTCTTCAAACACGCTGAGCTGGCTGTAATGCTTCCCAGGTGTGTGGGGTGGACGATTGAGGGGAACCTCAGCCTAGCTAAGCAGAAGCAGATGTGTTTGCTGGGGCCACTGGGCCCAGAGATCAGGACCAGACCTTTGTAGGGGGGATGGTGTGTTTATGAGATTTCCTCTCGGTTCAGGTTCTGGACTGTGGGAACCGAGCGAAAACCCACCTGGGGCTCAACCAGCACCACCAGACAGGTAACAAACTAACCTACCTTCAGTCAACACTAGTACTCTGGCTGGGCAGGCTGGGAACACATTTAAAATGCGCTCGAGACATGGTGTGTGTGTGTGTGTGTGTGTGTGTGTGTGTGTGTGTGTGTGTGTGTGTGTGTGTGTGTGTGTGTGTGTGTGTGTGTAAAAGGAGCACCAGCACCCATGTGGTCGACCAACGCCAGACAGGCACTTTGATTGCTGCTACATGGACCATCTCATCTCTCTCCATATGAGTGCATTTATCAAAGGCATTCCCTCAGTTTATTTTAACAAGCCAAATCTAGATGTACTTTGCAATCATGACTGCATAAAAGGGGTTGTTGCTAGGTCTGGCCCCAGTACCCCCCTCACCCAACCTTCTTCTGACTGCAACTCAAAGGCCTCTCTATTGCTGATACAGCTGGCAGCCTCACAGCCAGGTCAGAGGGAAGAAAGGCAGTATGGGCATTCATATCTGTGTGTGTTCTGTACAGTGATGAAACAGGTGTTTTCAAAGCACATGAATGCAATGAAAATATTGAAAAAATGTAATTACTGACAGTGATAGTCCTGATCGCTTGACCATCATAGCCCATGTATTCTGTGTCATCCATTTCAGAACTCCCGCCATTGACACCATTGATAATGAGTAAAAATTACTGAATAAAATACATTCAAAATAGTGAGCTACATTGTATGCAAAAAAAGGAGAAATTATATTATTTTATACTAATACAATTGCTTAGAGGAAGAGATGTTGTTTAACAAGCAATATTTGTTTTCCCCAAAAAGGTAGGTATCAGGATCCTTGACACCCCTGTTTCAATACCTCACCTTGCAAGTATAACGGCCCTGAGCATTTTTCTAAAATGAGTTGGAGAACACATTGGGAGGGATCTTAGACCATTCCACCATACAGAAATCTTCCAGATCCTTGATAGCCTTCGTCTGAGCTTATGGACGGCCCTCTTCAATTCAAACCGACTGTGAAAAGACCCCTGGTGGCATGTCTGGTGGGGTAAGTGTGTGTCAGTGCTGTGTGTAAGTTGACAATGCAAACAATTTCGAATTTACAACACCTTCATGTTTCTTATAAAAACAAGAAGTGACGCAATCAGTCTTTCCTCAACTCTTAGCCAAGAGAGAATGGCATGCATAGTTTTAATAAACCCTCTGATTACAATGAAGAGCAAGATGTGCCGCTCTATTCTAGACAAGCTACAGCTTAACTAGGTCTTTATTTGCAGCACTTGACCATATGACTGGACAATAATCAAGATAAGATAAAACTAGAGCCTGCAGGACTTGCTTTGTGGAGTGTGGTGTCAAAAAAGCAGAGCATCTCTTTATTACGGACAAACCCATCTTTACAATCATTGAATCTATATGTTTTCACCATGACAGTTTACAATCTAAGGTAACACCAAGGTCTAGAACTTAGGGAATGATTTGTACAAAAAACAATGCTGTTAGTTTTAGAGATGTTCAGGACCAGTTTATTACTGGCCACCCATTCCAAAACAGAATAAAACTCTTTGTTAAGGGTTTCAGTGACTTCCTAACTGTGGTTGCTGATGCGTATATGGTTGAATCATCAGCATACATTGACACACATGCTTTCTTTAATGGCAGTGACAGGTCATTGGTAAAAATAGAAAATAGTAGAGGGCCTAGAGAGCTGCCCTGCGGTACACCACACGTTACATGTTTGACATTAGAGAAGCTTCCTAGACTCAGATTAAAGATATGACCGATAGGAGTGGCTATAGAGTCAGCTACCTTCCTCAGTAGATTTCCATCTAGGTTGTCAATGCCAGGAGGTTGGTCATTATTGATCAACAACAATAATTCTTCCATCTCTCCCACACTAACTTTACAAAATTCTAACTTGCAATGCTTTTCTTTCATTAATAGTTTGTTTATACATGAGTATGATGGCTTACTGTTCGTTGTTGGCATTTCCTGCCTAAGTCTGCCAACTTTGCCAATGAAGTAATCATTAAAATAATTGGCAACATCAAATGTTTTTTGTGATGAATAAGCCATTTGATTTGATGAAAGATGGGAGTTGAATTAGTCTTTCTGCCCGTAATATCATTTGAAGTACTCCAAAGTTTTTTTCCATCACTCTTTATATTATTGATCTTGGCTTCAGGATATAGATCTTCTTTTTGTTGAGTTTAATCACATAATTTCTCAATTTCCAGTAATTCAGCCAGTCAGATGTGCAGCCAGACTTATTTGCTACTCCTTTTGCCCCATCTCTTTCAATCATACAGTTTTTCAATTCCTCATCAATCCATGGAGCCTTAACAGTTCTAACAGTCAGTTTCTTAACAGGTGCATGTTTACCAATAATTGGAAGAAGCAATTTCATAAATTCATCAAGTGCAGTGCCTGGATGCTCCTTATTAATCACACCAGAGCAACAATTTTCTTAACATCATTCACATAAGAGTCACAGCAAAATATTTTGTATGATCTGGGGTGGCAGGTAGCCTAGTGGATAGAGTGTTGAACTAGAAACCGAAAGGTTGCTAGATTGAATCCCCGAGCTGACAAGGTAAAAATATGTTGTTCTGCCCCTGAACAAAGCAGTTAACCCACTGTTCCTAGGCCGTCATTGAAAATAAGAATTTGTTCTTAACTTACTTGCCTGGTTAAATAAAGGTAAGGTAAAATAAAACACTATTTTAGGCCCAGCTTTTAGAACTTTGGCTTTCCTGGATATAGCCACTATATTGTGATCACTGCATCCAATGTGTACGGTTCATTGAACAAGCAGTGTTTAAACTCTTTACAATGAAGATCTGTGAAGTTATTTGGATTTTTACAAATTATCTTTGAAAGACAGGGTCCTGAAAAAGGGACATTTCTTTTTTTGCTGAGTTTATAAAAGTGTGTGTGCGCTGCGGGGTTAAAGCTACAAACCTATAGGCTTGGCTCTCTCAACCCATCCAGGCTTTTGGGAGGGAAGGTGGACAATGAGCCTGTCATAGTGGATGTAAGCAATGTTCCCACGCGCTGTGGCAGCTTTCATGGCTTTCCTCTTCTGGCGCACAGCTTCAGGATAGTCCTTGGTGTTCTTGGGGTCATAGGCAGCATTCCTCCTCCTCCAAACACAGCGAGTTGAGTTAATGCCAAAGAGCTCCATTTTGGTCTCATCTGACCACAACACTTTCACCCAGTTGTCCTCTGAATCATTCAGATGTTCATTGGCAAACTTCAGACGGGCATGTATATGTGCTTTCTTGAGCAGGGGGACCTTGCGGGCGCTGCAGGATTTCAGTCCTTCACGGCGTAGTGTGTTAGCAATTGTTTTCTTGGTGACTAAGAGGGGTGGGACAAAATCCCTCCTGAGATGTGTGCAAACCTTGTGGCCAACTACAAGAAACGTCTGACCTCTGTGATTGCCAACAAGGGTTTTGCCACCAAGTACTAAGTCATGTTTTGCATAGGGGTCAAATACTTATTTCCCTCATTAAAATGCAAATCAATTTATAACATTTTTGACATGTGTTTTTTTCTGGATTTTTTTGGTTGTTATTCTGTCTCTCACTGTTCAAATAAACCTACCATTAAAATTATAGATTGATCATTTCTTTGTCAGTGGGAAAACGTACAAAATCAGCAGGGGGTCAAATACTTTTTTCCCTCACTGTACATGTTCCTCTCAAGTTCTTGGCTCTTTCCAGAAAAGCTACCTTGTCCTTGAACCTCAGGAACTTGACCACTGATCGGCCTCGGCCTGTCACTTGGGCCGGGTTTTCCAGTCCTGTGGGCGCGCTCCACCTCAATCTTCCTGTGGTTCATCTTCAGTTTCTCCGAGATCATTTCCCTCACTCTGTCATCAGACTCCTTCCAGGTCTCATGTGGAGATTCTTCAATTCTTTCCACAACCATGTTGTTCCGCCTTGATTGTCCCTCAAGATAATCAGATTTATCCGTCATTGATATCATAGATTCACATACAGAACCGATGTACTCTCTCAATGACTTACAGATTGCTGTCATCTTGACATTCGCCTGTTTAAACTCGTCAAACTGACCCTGGGAGAACTGCAAACTGTTCTTCAGGCCCTCGACCTCTGGTCAGGTCGTCGATTCTTCTATTAGTTGACTCCACCAGTATTTGGACAAAACACTGGAAGCTATTTTGTTGTTGTAACAACTGCTTGTAGAACAATTTTTGTTTGTTTAAAAAAAATCCTTCACCTGTGATAGACACCACTGTCCTCAACGGTACTCCCGTCGGCTTTGGTCTTTGTCATGGTTTACGCTGTTACTTGGATGGATTACGCTGTTACTCCTCGCAGTTCCAGACAGGGAAGGACGCAGGGAAGATTGAAAATGCAACAACAAACAGCTGGGGTCTAGACTGCCACAGGCCCGGGACAATCCGCGGTCCCAGCCACAATGGCCTACAATGTCGTGGTCTGCGTTCAAGCCCTCAATAAAACCCTGCTAGCTTGATGAACAGGAAGTGACGACAATGGGTGAGTGATTTGGAGACTGAGATGGCGGTTGCAAAATGTAGATTTTGTGGCCATCTAACCATTTCTTTGTGGATTTTGAAAAATCCACAAAGAAATAGCGCCATAACATCAAAGATCCCCCATCATATTTTACAGTACGTATGGGGGTCTTTTCTGCTAACAGTGCCTTGCAAAAGTATTCATTCCCCTTGGCGTTTTTCCTATTTTGTTGCATTACAACCTGTTATTTAAATGGATTTTATTTGGATTTCATGTAATGGAGATACACATAATAGTCCAAATTGGTTTAGTGAAATGAAAAAATGTTTACTTGTTTCAAAAAATTCAAAAAAAATGTTAAACTGAAAAGTGGTGTGTGCTTATGTATTCAGCCCCTTTGAAGCCCCTAAATAAGATCTGTTGTAACCAATTACCACATAATTAGTTAAATAAAGTCCACCTGTGTGCAATCTAAGTGTCACATGATCTCAGTATATATATATATACACACACACACACACACACACACACACACATATATATATATACACACACACATACATATATATATACACATACATATATATACATATATATACACATATATACATATATACATATACACACATACATACATACATTACATACATACATTACATACATACATACATACATATAAATACACACACACACACACACACACACACCTGTTCTGAAAGGCCCCAAAATCTGCAACACCATTAAGCAAGGGGCACCACCCAGCAAGCGGCACCACGAAGACCAAGGAGCTCTCTAAACAGGTCAGGGACAAAGTTGTGGAGAAGTACAGATCAGGGTTGGGTTATAAAAAAAATACGGAGCACCATTAAATCCATTATTAAAAAATGTAAAGAATATGGCACCACAACAAACCTGCCAAGAGAGGGCTGATCACCAAAACGCATGGACCAGGCAAGGAGGGCATTAATCAGAGAGGCAACAAAGAAGCCAAAGATAACCCTGAAGGAGCTGCAAAGCTCCACAGCGGAGATTGGAATATCTGTCCATAGGATCACTTTAAGCCGTACCCTCCACAGAGCTGGGCTTTATGGAAGTGGCCAAAAAATAAGCAAACACGTTTGGTGTTCGCCAAAAGGCATGTGGGAGACTCCCCAAACATTTGGAAGAAGGTACTCTGGTCAGATGAGACTACAATTGAGATTTTTGGCCATCAAGGAAAACACTATGTCTGGTGCAAACCCAACACCTCTCATCACCCCGAGAATACCATCCCCACAGTGAAGCATGGTGGTGGCAGCATCATGCTGTGGGGATGTTTTTCTATCGGCAGGGACTGGGAAACTGGTCAGAATTGAAGAAATGATGGATGGCGCCAAATACAGGGAAATCCTTGAGGGAAACCTGTTTGAGTCTTCCAGAGATTTGAGACTGGGACGAGTGGTTTAAGGGGAAACATTTAAACGAATTGGAATGGCCTAGTCAAAACTCAGACCTCAGAAGTGAAACTCAGAAGTCAAAACTCAGGCCATCATTGAAGTCGTTTGTGGTGACGTCAAAATGAGGGGTGTTGTACAAAACAAAGTCCCAATGAGAGTATCAAAGCCAATGACACATTTTCAAACGTCGGTTAACCCATGTGTGTTCCGACTCTGGCCCAACCCTTCGGGTTCTGGGACCAAACAGATGGTCCAGAATGGATTTCCATTCTAGAAATCGTTGAGGAGGTACTCAGATCCAGACTCATTATGCGTAGCTTAGCATTTGGCTGGAGCAAAACGTTTGGGTAGCCAAATAACATACGTTTATTATAATTTATGCATTGGGGAATTTCCATGTAAAAAGCCCCATGAGCATTAACGTGAAGTTCATAGGAGCACATCAAATTTGTTGTCAAATGAAAGCTAAGAGTCTGTAGTTCTTAATTAAGGCATATATACAGAACCTGTCAAAAGTTTGGACATACTAATTCCAGGGTTTTTCTTTATTTAAAAAATTTTTCTACGTTGTAGAATAATAGTGAAGACATCAAAACTACAAAATAACACATGTGGAATCATGCCGTAACCAAAAAAGTGTTTTGAGGTTCTTCAAAGTAGCCACCCTTTGCCTTGATGACAGGTTTGCGCACTCTTGGCATTCTCTCAACCAGCTTCACCTGGAATGCTTTTCCAACAGTCTTGAAGGAGTTTCCATATATGCTGAGCACTTGTTGGCTCAGTGCCTTCGGAAAGTATTCAGACCCCTTGACTTTTTCCACATTGTTACGTTACAGCATTATTCTAAAATGGATTAAATACATATTTTTTCTCAGCAATACACACACACACACACACACACACACACACACACACAATACCACATATTGACAAAGCAAAAACAGGTTTTTAGGAATGTTTGCAATGTATAAAAAATATAAATAACTAATTTACATGAGTATTCAGACCCTTCGAGACTCAAAATTGAGCTCAGGTACATCGTGTTTCCATTGATTATCCTTAAGATGTTTCGACCACTTCATTGGAGTCCACTTGTAGTAAATTCAATTGATTGGACATGATTTGGAAAGGCACACACCTGTCATTATAAGGTCCCACAGTTGACAGTGCATGTTAGAGCAAAAACCAAGCCAAGAGGTCAAAGGAATTGTTCTTAGAGCTCCGCGACAGGTTTGTGTCAAGGCACAGATCTGGGGAAGGGTACCAAAACATTTCTGCAGCATTGAAGGTCCCCAAGAATACAGTGGCCTCCATCGTTCTTAAATGGAAGAAGTTTGGAACCACCAAGGCTCTTCCTAGAGCTGGCCACCCGGCCAAACTGAGCAATCGGGGGAGAAGGGCCTTGGTCAGGGAGGTGACCAATAACCCGAAGGTCACTGACAGAGCTCTACAGTTCCTCTGTGGAGATGGGAGAATCTTCCAGAATGCCAACCATCTCTGCAGCCCTCCACCAATCAGGTCTTTATGGTAGAGTGGCCAGACGGAAGCCACTCCTCATTAAAAGGCATATGACAGCCCGCTTGGAGTTTGCCAAAAGGCACCTAAAGAACTCTGACCATGAGAAACAACATTCTCTGTTTCAGATTGAACTCTTTGGTCTGAATGCCAAGTGTCACATCTGGAGGAAACCTGGCACCATCCCTATGGTGAAGCATGGTGGTGGCAGCATCATGCTGTGAGGATGTTTTTCAGCGGCAGGGACTGGGAGACTAGTCAGGGTCGAGGCAAAGATGAACGGAGCAAAGTACAGAGAGATCCTTGATGAAAACCTGCTCCAGAGCGCTCAGGACCTCAGACTGGGGTGAAGGTTCACCTTCCAACAGGACAAAGACCCAAAGCACACTGACAAGACAACGCAGGAGTAGCTTCGGGACAAGTGTTTGAATGTCCTTAACTGGCCCAATTAGAGCCCATGCTTGAACCCGATCTAACTTCTCTGGCGAGACCTGTAAATACTGTGCTGCAACGCTCCCCATCCAACCTGACAGATTTTGAGAGGATCTGCAGAGGAATGGAAGAAACTCCCCAAATACAGGTGTGCCAAGCTTGTAGCGTCATACCCAAGAAGACTCGATGCTGTAATCGCTGCCAAAGGTGCTTCAACAAAGTACTGAGTAAAGGGTCTGAATACTTATGTAAATGTCATATTTCAGTTGATTTTTTATAAATTAGCAAACATTTCTAAAAACCTGTTTTTGCTTTGTCATTATGGGGTATTGTGTGGAGATTGATGACAAAAAAAACGATTTAATCAATTGTAGAATAAGGCTATAACGTAACAAAATGTGGAATAATCAAGGAGTCTGTATACTTTCCCAATTATACTGTATAATAAAAAAATTTAAGTCAAGAACTTCCCATTGTTCACCCCTCATTTTGTTTGTCTCCCTTCTCCCTCTCCAGTTAATGTCTCCTCTCCAGGCTCTTACTGCCACCTTCCCATGAGCCCCCTCTTTCCATTTACTGTAACCAGTCCTCTCACCCACTGAGCACCGACTGACACCGGATGTCCATGTACGTTGATAAGTAGTTGAAATTTGGTCAGTCCAAATCTGAACCAAACATATACATTTTCACAAGTTTGGATAGCACCGTACAGTAAAGTAGAGCCCAGTACAATACAGTAAAGAAACAGAGTATAGGTCAGTACAATATAGTAGAGTTTAGTACAGCACAGTACAATACAGAAGACCACATTAAAGTAGAGTACAGTATAATTTACTGAACTATACTCTAATACACTGAACTCTACTGTACTCTATTGTGCTGTACTGTTCAAACTGGTACAGATTTGGTTAGGTCCTGACCAACCAAATTTGGTCTTATTTGGGGGCGGAGCTCATTAGAATAATAGAATAATACCCAAACATGCAAAGGAGGATATAAAAAATGTCTACCTTTGTGTATCTATTCAGGATACATCACCATGAAGAGAATGACATTTCTAATTATGCATTTCTGTATAGTACAGATCAGGGACCCATGATGTCATTCTGTTACCATCATTCTGTTACCGGGTGTTCATCCACTTCACTTGCTGTAGTTCAATAACCAAATTGATTTTTCAAATCTCAAGGTTTCATATCATACCTGACACCCCATTCTTTCTGCAGACATCTTTGAATTTTAATTCGGAGTAGATATTTAACCGTTTTTGGAAAACGTGGTCACCTGCACCGTTCTCGAGTAAATGTGTTTTTGTAAAATGTTCAGTCGCAATTGTTAAAAGAAGTCCTTGTGCATAGATCTGTATGGTTTGTTTAACTGCAATCAATAGTTTTTCTTTGGCACATGTTTAAAGTGAAAAATCTGCATCTCGGCATCCTTCTGTTACCGTGGAATTGCCCATTGGTAATTACAATCAGATAGTGATGGATGTTGATGTAACAATGCTAAATTACAAACGTCATGGTACAGTCAGTACTTTGATGCCCAACTATTTCTAAGAGTGTTGTATGATGGCCTTTCCTTTCTCAGAATGCAGTTTAGCATGAAAGCATTACATCACAGGAAGGTACAAACAAGAAAATGGCCTTAGACCTACTAGGAACTCATGTGGCGAATGCCACAACCACAACACATAATTACACAGATGACATTTAAACTGGTCAAATGCCATTCCCGAGAGGTTGCAGAGAGTAAGCCGATTTTCGGTTTTGCTCAACGGTGTTGTGCAATACACTATAGAATGAAGGGAACAGCTTGACAACATGGGGGGAAGGGAGGGTGTGTGTGTGTGTGTGTGTGTGTGTGTGTGTGTGTGTGTCTCTGTGACCAAAAAAAGTGACCAAATCCAATTTTCTTTATGCATGTTCTTTCTATTCACAGTTTGTGGGCTACATATCCATCCCCCCCATCAGAGAGCGAGAACTGTGTCAAGGAGGGAGAGAGGGTCAGAGACTGTGTCATCTCCATGGCCCTGGCTACAGTAGGACTGGGCTGGCTATCTGGAGGTCTGCCACCCTCACTGTGATGTGATGCACAAGGTAGACTACACATGAATGGTCTCCAAAGTGCCACAGTGTTTAATGGAAATGGGACATTCTTATAATGCCAAACATCCCAGTTCTGTTACATCACAGACGCAGGCCTCTCCTCTCCACTGGCAGCCAAGGCGGTCATTAATCGAGGAAACCTTTTCTCATGGGACACAATGGGCCACAGTGCCGTTTGGTTGCACCACTTCATGGTGGGATGGGAGATAACATTTTAATGAAGTGAAGCTAATAAGTAGGAGCAGGCAGAAAGTTTACATAAGGCCCTGCTCGTCGGTCATCGCGCCCCAGTTGTGCTATACGGAGATGACTAGACTATCCTTGTACAAAAGTAAACCACCCAAGCAAATAATTGATTGAAATTACTTGTGCAGTGGAATGTCAAATTAAGCACTGTCATTATTTTGAGGTTTACCATAATTATATTGTTAAGGAACTTGAATCCTGTCGGAACTAAAATGCTAATTACCAAAAATGTAATTTGAACTTAATACAAAAGCCTTCTAAAAGAAACATACTGTATATTGTTTTGCTGCTTGGAATATAAACTTGAAACACAATTCAATGTCTTAAAAACCAAATAAAACTCCCTAACTGCTGCCTGAAAAAGGGCTGAAAAATTGCCAAAGACTGGCCAACCGAGACTTTTTAAAATGTTTATTTCACCTTTATTTAACCAGGTAGGCTAGTTGAGAACAAGTACTCATTTACTGCGACCTGGCCAAGATAAAGCAAAGTAGTGCGACACAAACAACAACACAAAGTTACACATGGAATAAACAAACATACAGTCAATAACAAACAACAAATCTATACAGTGTGTGCAAATGAGGTAAGATAAGGGAGGTAAGGCAATAAATAGGCCATAGTGGCAAAATAATTACAATTTAGCAATTAAAACACTGGAGTGATAGATGTGCAGAAGATGAATGTGCAAGTAAAGACACTGGGGTGTCAGATACAAAAAAAAATAACAGTATGGGGATGAGGTAGTTGGATGGGCTGTTTACAGATGGGCTATGTACAGGTGCAGTGATCTGTGAGGTCCTCTGACAGCTGGTGCTTAAAGTTAGTGAGGGAGATATGAGTCTCCAGCTTCAGTGATTTTTGCAATTCGTTCCAGTCATTGGCAGCAGAGAACTGGAAGTAAAGGCGGCCAAAGGAGGAATTGGCTTTGGGGGTGACCAGTGAAATATACCTGCTTGAGAGCGTGGGTGCTGCTATGGTGACCAGTGAGCTGAGATAAGGCGGGGCTTTACCTAGCAAAGACTTATAGATGATCTGGAGCCAGTGGGTTTGGCGATGAATATGAAGCGAGGGCCAGCCAACGAGAGCATACAGGTCGCAGTGGTGGGTAGTATATGGGGCTTTGGTGACAAAACGGATGGCACTGTGATATACTGCATTCAATTTGCTGAGTAGTGTTGGAGGCTATTTTGTAAATGGCATCGCCGAAGTCAAGGATCGGTAGGATAGTCAGTTTTACGAGGGATTGTTTGGCAGCATGAGTGAAGGATGCTTTGTTGCGAAATAGGAAGCCGATTCTAAATTTAATTTTGGATTGGAGATGCTTAATGTGAGTCTGGAAGGAGAGTTTACAGTCTAACCCGACACCTAGATATTTGTAGATGTCCACATATTCTAAGTCAGAACCGGGCGGGCGGGCAGGTGCTGGTAGCGATCGTTTAAAGAGCATTTAGTTTTACTTGTATTTAAGAGCAGTTGGAGGCCACGGAAGGAGAGTTGTATGGCATTGAAGCTCGTCTGGAGGTTAGTTAACACAGTGTCCAAAGAAGGGCCAGAAGTATACAGAATGGTGTCGCCTGCGTAGAGGTGGATCAGAGAATCATGGACTATCCTCCATGCTCCCGTCCGGCAGGTGGTACCAGTGCATCCAGGCTTAGACCAACAGACTCCTAAACAGCTTCTAGCCCCTGAACATAAGACTGTTAAATGGCTAACAACTACTACTCCCCCTCACACCTACGCTGCTGCTAAAATGATTATTCATTAGATTTATTACTAACACTACACTTCTGTTCATTGATTACCAATAGTATCTACTGTATCTATTTATCCTGCTACTGGTCACTATCACTCCTGTTTACATGTATTACCATTAGTATATTAACATAAGTATTTATATATTCCCGCCACCAGTCACTTTTCAGCCATGTATACATGTATACCTGTTCATCACGCCTACACTGGCACTCTTACACACACACACACACACACACACACACACACACACACACACACACACACACACACAGAAGGCGTTCGCATGCTTCCCATACGAAACTGTTCGGAACAGTGTGTGCATATATTATGGAAACATTTTGTGACGTTTTAGTTCATTTTGGTCTTTGGCAAGGTTTTTTTTCAATAGTTTGCAACTGCAGCCCGCAATATGGGGCGTTCCAGCATCTGCAGGAACTCCTCCCCTCGAGCATCCCATTTGTTCCTTCATGGATTTGGTACTGACACAGACCCTGTATATAGCTTCTTCTCTTTTTTTCCGTGTTTTATTTGATATTGAATACTGCACTGTTGGGTAGGGCTTGCAAGTTAAAGGGCAATTCCGCCACTTTTCAACCTCATATTCATTATCTCCAGCGCCAAACCAGTGTCTACATATGTGAAAACAAAGCGCTTATGATCTGTTGTTAAAAGATTTGAATTAAAGTCCTAAAAAAAAAGAAGAGATTTTCAAGACCTGCAACTAGTTTCTAGCCACAGCGAATCTCAGTGTTTGAAAATCACTGTTTATAAAACGTTTTAACTTTTGATGACATCATCGGGTAGAACTTACATATGTAGACACTGGTATTGTGCTGGAGATAATGAAAATGAGGTTGAAAAGTGATGGAGTTGCCCTTTAAGCATTTCACTGTACTTGTGCATGTCACAAATAAAACTTAACTGAAGAGCTTAGAGAAATCTACTATTGCTTAATTGAACCTTAGCAACATGTTAGTGAGTATACAACTAGTATGATGAAACCCCCAGCTAAAACCTTGCAAAACACTGACGCCCAACTTCCCATAGCGCTTGCTATCACACACACACACACACACACACACACACACACACACACACACACACACACACACACACACACACACACACACACACACACACACACTCCCTTCCCTCACTCCTTCACATGCACAAACAACCCCTGACTGGCTCATAAACAGCCAGACGGGCCCCACAAAAGGGGGCAGGGACTCCCACAGGCGCTAGTAGAAAAGTGACACTGCTCCAAAAGGCTAACGCTTCAGCCGTGTCAACACCCAGATGATGTGTATAGCCCAGAACTCAGCAGCTCTTCTGTTGCTCTGTCTCGGTCCAATAATTTAGCCACTGTTGCTGGTCAGGTCAGACACTGACAGAAATCTAGACCATAGACTTTAGGGTCATTTCTCCATTGGAGCATACTAGATCTGTGTGTCATAGAAGCTAGAAGAGCTACACTACATGACCAAAATGATGTGGACACCTGCTCGTCAAACATCTCATTACAAATTCATGGGTATTAATATGGAGTTTGTCCCCCCTTTCCCGCTATAACAGCCTCCACTCTTCTGGGAAGGCTTTCTACTAGATCCCCAAACTGTTGCCACAAAGTTGGAAGCACAGAATTGTCTAGAATATCATTGCATGCTGTAGCGTTAAGATTTCCCTTCACTGGAACTAAGGGGCCTAGCCAGAACCCTGAAAAACAGCCCCAGACCATTATTCCACCTCCGCCAAACCTTACAGTTGGCACTATACATTGGGGTAGGTAGCATTCTCCAGGCATCCTCCAAACCCAGAGAACGTGTTTCCACTGCTCCAGAGTCCAATGGCAGCAAGCGTTACACCACTCCAGCCAACGCTTGGCATTGCGCATGGTGATCTTAGGCTTGTGTGCGGCTGCTCAGCCATGGAAACCCATTCCATGAAGCTCCGACAAACAGATCATGTGTTGACGTTGATTCTAGAGACAGTTTGGAACTTAATTTTTTTATTTATTTCACCTTTATTTAGCCAGGTAGGCTAGTTGAGAACAAGTTCTCATTTGCAACTGCGACCTGGCCAAGATAAAGCATAGCAATTCGACACATACAACAACACAGAGTTACACATGGAATAAACAAAACATACAGTCAATAATATAGTAGAAAAAAGAAAACAAAAAGTCTATGTACAGTGAGTGCAAATGAGGTAAGATAAGGGAGTTAAGGCAATAAATAGGCCATGGTGGCGAAGTCATTACAATATAGCAATTAAACACTGGAATGGTAGATGTGCAGAAGATGAATGTGCAAGTGGAGATACTGGGGTGCAAAGGAGCAAATAAATAAATAAATACAGTATGGGGACGAGGTAGATAGCCCATCTGTAAACAGCCCATCTATGTACAGCTGCAGTGATCTGTGAGCTGCTCTGACAGCTGGTGCTTAAAGCTAGTGATGGAACTATAAAAAAATAACAGTATGGGGATGAGGTAGTTGGATGGGCTGTTTACAGATGGGCTATGTACAGGTGCAGTGATCTGTGAGCTCCTCTGACAGCTGGTGCTTAAAGTTAGTGAGGGAGATATGAGTCTCCAGCTTCAGTGATTTTTGCAGTTCGTTCCAGTCATTGGCAGCAGAGAACTGGAAGGAAAGGCGACCAAAGGAGGAATTGGCTTTAGGGGTGACCAGTGAGATATACCTGCTGGAGCGCGTGCTAGGAGTGGGTGCTGCTATGGCGACCAGTGAGCTGAGATAAGGCGGGGCTTTACCTAGCAGAGACTTGTAGATAACCTGTAGCCAGTGGGTTTGGCGACGAGTATGAAGCGAGGACCAGCGAACGAGAGAGTACAGGTCGCAGTGGTGGGTAGTATATGGGGCTTTGGTGACAAAACGGATGGCACTGTGATAGACTGCATCCAATTTGTTGAGTAAAGTGTTGGAGGCTATTTTATAGATGACATCGCCGAAGTCGAGGATCGGTAGGATGGTCAGTTTTACGAGGGTAAGTTTGGCAGCATGAGTGAATGATGCTTTGATGCGATATAGGAAGCCGATTCTAGATTTCATTTTGGATTGGAGATGCTTAATGTGAGTCTGGAAGGAGAGTTTACAGTCTAACCAGACACCTAAGTATTTGTAGTTGTCCACGTATTCTAAGTCAGAGCCGTCCAGAGTAGTGATGCTGGACGGGCGGGCAGGTGCGGGCAGTGATCGATTGAATAGCATGCATTTAGTTTTACTTGCATTTAAGAGCAGTTGGAGGCCACGGAAGGAGAGTTGTATGGCATTGAAGCTCGTCTGGAGGTAGTGAGTGTTGCAACCGAGGACAGACAATTCTTACACACTCGGCGGTCCCATTCTGTGATCTTGTGTGGCCTACCACTTCGTGGCTGAGCCGTTGTTGCTCCTAGACATTTCCACTTCACAACAACAGCACTTACAGTTGACCGGGGCAGCTCTAGCAGGGCAGAAATTTGACGAACTGACTTGTTGGAAAGGTGGTATCCTATGATGGTGCCATGTTGAAAGTCACAGAGCTCTTCAGTAAGGCCATTCTACTGCCAATGTTTGTCTATGGAGATTGCATGGCGGTGTGCTCAATTTTACACACCTGTCAGCAACGGGTGTGGCTGAAATAGCCGAATCCAATCATTTGAATGTCCACATACTTTTTTATATATAGTGTATTTTTTAAGAGAAGAAAAGAGGTCCTTGCACCCGGTGTTGTTTGTCCACAGCTGTGAAAAGGCACTGATACACAAGCCCACGACTTATACAACAAGTATGGTGTGTATGCAGTGACCTCTGAGAGCATAGTCTTCACAGCACAAAATATGGACCTTTACAAACCTCCATCAAGACCATAATCTTCTTTGGTCGTCAATGTTGGTGCCACAAATGATCTCTGCTCTGCATGAGACAGTGGAATGTTCAGCATTGTGGTGGTGGTGGACCCTCCAACTCCACATAGATATGTGGCTGGCTGGGCGGGCTGTTGGATGGAGGGGTTCCAGATTTGCGGTGCACACACCAATTAACAGTTTCCCTGGATTTTTCTTCTTCTCTGGATGGAAGGAGGTTGCAGTAACAGTCATTAACTTAGTATGCCTAGCCTAGAAAGTAAAGCATGTGGGCGAAATGCAGTCAGTCAGTGTTATCTGTCACCATGGTGGTTTGGACCAATTAGGAGAAATCATTTCCAGATTTGGAATGTGACCCAGGCAGCGAATGGATGCATCCTAAGTAATTAATCTCTCAGCAGCTGAGCGAGTAGCCCCACCATGCAGGATGACAACAACACACACAGCCAGACCAGCCAGACCAGCTAGCAGGGCAGGGCAGCTCTCTCCGCCTGGCCCATTCATCTCATTTAAAGTAACAGTATAGGTTATTTACCACCATGCCAACCTCACTGTCTGACCAATATGTGTTTACAGTATGATCTAGTCTCTTTACGGAATTTAAACATTTAGCTAGGCGATGAATTCCTCAGTGGTTCTATTTTTAGGTTGTTCCCTCTTTTAATCAACATGACAATAACCAATGAAATGATTGCAGTATCTTCTAATGTCAAACATGCACTCATTTTTGTAGATGTTAGGGTGGTGTATTTATCAGAGTTGAACCCTTCATTTTGGGGTTGTATGAAATGAATACCAAGCTTGTTTACGCTATTCCAAAAATCAACTTAATACAAAAGAGGACAAGAGGACAAAGACATCATTTAGAGTGCCCCCTCAGGCAGATAATTGCAAAGATAGTGAGCACCCTATGCACACAGAAACTAAAGCTGGGGACGCTGACAATTCAATATACTATGGGCTTTCGTTGTTCAGTTCTAAGAATTCTGCTGCTCACCCTCACTCAGTCACAGTGGCTGGAGACAAGTCTTGACAGTTCGTAGCCTTATCGATTCTCCTTCCTAGTGTTATAGTAGTGTGTGGTCATAGATAATAATCCTACTAAAATGGCCCAAAGGAGAACTCTGCAATGAGACAGGTAAGCCTTTTATGTAAATGACACCAGACATTGCCATAGACATACAATGACCGTGTGACATTCAACTCATAGTGGGAGACAGTAGGCTACAGCACCAGAATACACAGGAAGTGGGAGAATTATTTTATAGTACTGCGATCTGACTCTGCTGCCAAAGTTGTCAGGAAGGATTTGGTCATTAAAAAGAACTCCTTCTGCCAGACTCTGTTAATCACCTGTAAGCACTGAACAGATTAGGGGGGGTCTTTCCCAAATGCTAACAACTGAACATAATTAAACACCACATAACCCATAGACACTACTTATAACATGGTCATGTTATGGATTTACTAGGTCATGTCTGCCTTCTGTTTTATTTACAGTACAGTGGCAGATCAATAGTTTTCTTTTCCCCCAGATAAATAGCATAAGTACATGTGCAGTAAGTCAATACTGTAGTGTCCATTGTTCACATACAGAACACTCAGAAGAGGAGAGCAGATATGACTAAGAACGCCTTCAGCATGGATAATCCACTAGATTCAGCCACGGGACCATTTTTTATTGAGCGGATGGTGAGGGGGCAGGAACAAAATTACAAATAATTTGTAGACTGCAAATTGACAACAAGAAGCCCAAACAGATATATTATTTGACTAAAATGATCACATATATCTCTCTATTATGTGTTGGAATACTTTGGAAGAGATTTACTAAATTAAAATCACTTGGGAATTGATTTGCTGGTGGTTTTTGTCCAAAAATTTGGACATGAAAGGGGGGCCAAATAAATAGAGTGGATCAGTGTAGCGAATAATTGATGTAATCTTGCGAGATCAGTCTGGTTGTACGAGGCTAACAGGTTTCTTCCTAGTTTGGAAATTACACCAAATTGAGAATAAACCCTAACTAGAGAGTGTCACCTGGACTGCTGCACCATCATCTCTGCTGCACAACCAGCTGAACACGTTTCAGGTGAGTTACACCTCCAAACCCCACCGTAGTGTGGATGTGGAAACCCAATAACCAGGGGGGGAAAAGCCACTGATCACACCATGCAATCCAGTGCCATGTAACACTCCGACAATGAATTGTAAGGGCCGGCTGGGTTACACTTAAATACTACTATACTAAGAACCCCTTCTCTCAGACAAACTGCTGTGTGTTGTGTAGCTACTTGCAGAGAGCAGGGGTAAGGTGTCACTATTCTACAGTATGTACAGGGTGATTCATGAGGGCTATGGTTCAAGAATGAAGACATGAGGTCCATGTCAGTGTCGGGCAGGCAAGCAGCTTGGGTTGTTTTCACCACAAAGTGAGAGGGTGAACCGGCGATGTGTTCCAAATGGCACCTTATTCCCTATGTAGTGCACTACTTTTGACCAGAGCCCTTTATAGGCAATTTGGGACACAGACAGAGAGAGGAACAGGAGGTGAACATGCCCTGCTCTCTGCTCCAATTCTCATGTCTCAGCTCTCTCTGTCTGACTATGGCATACCATTGCCGTTAACCTCTACTAAGGTACAGTCACGTTGAGGACGTGTTTCTCCCCATGGTTGTAAATGTAGCTTTGCCAAGTATTGCCACGGATGTTCAAGAAGATGTTCAGTTTTACCCTGAGTGCCCTCACAGTGTTCTACAGGAGAACCATTGAGAGCATACTGTCGGACTGCATCACAGCCTGGTACGGCAACTCCACCGCCGTGGATCGCAAGGCTCTTCAGAGGGTGATATATGCAGCCTAACGCACCCTACAGGACACCTACAACACCAGGTGTCGCAGGAAGGCCAAGAAGATCATCAGGGACCCCAGCCAAGCCACCCAAGCCATGTCCTGTTCTCCCCGTTTCAATCACTCAGACGTTGGCAGTACAGGAGCATCATGGCAAAAACTGAGAGCCAATAGTTTCTACCTTCAGACCATCAGGCTGCTGATTAGCCACCACTTGTCAGCTACCTGCTCCCCCCTCCTATTCCCCCTATGGACATTTCCCCCGCTACTCTTCCCCATGGACATCCTCAACACTCACTTATCTTACCCACTACTCTCCCCTATGGACATCCTCAACTCTCACTTATCTTACCCACTACTCTTCCCCATGGACATCCTCAACACTCACTTATCTTACCCGCTACTCTTCCCCATGGACATCCTCAACACTCACTTATCTTACCCGCTACTCTTCCCTATGGACATCCTCAACTCTCACTTATCTTACCCGCTACTCTTCCCCATGGACATCCTCAACACTCACTTATCTTACCCACTACTCTCCCCTATGGACATCCTCAACTCTCACTTATCTTACCCGCTACTCTTCCCCATGGACATCCTCAACACTCACTTATCTTACCCACTACTCTCCCCATGGACATCCTCAACTCTCACTTATCTTACCCACTACTCTTCCCCATGGACATCCTCAACACTCACTTATCTTACCCACTACTCTCCCCTATGGACATCCTCAACTCTCACTTATCTTACCCGCTACTCTTCCCCATGGACATCCTCAACTCTCACTTATCTTACCCACTACTCTCCCCTATGGACATCCTCAACTCTCACTTATCTTACCCGCTACTCTTCCCCATGGACATCCTCAACTCTCACTTATCTTACCCACTACTCTCCCCCATGGACATCCTCAACACTCACTTATCTTACCCACTACTCTCCCCTATGGACATCCTCAACACTCACTTATCTTACCCGCTACTCCCCCATGGACATCCTCAACTCTCACTTATCTTACCCACTACTCTCCCCTATGGACATCCTCAACACTCACTTATCTTACCCGCTACTCTTCCCCATGGACATCCTCAACACTCACTTATCTTACCCACTACTCTTCCCCATGGACATCCTCAACTCTCACTTATCTTACCCGCTACTCTTCCCCATGGACATCCTCAACACTCACTTATCTTACCCGCTACTCTTCCCCATGGACATCCTCAACACTCACTTATCTTACCCGCTACTCCCCCATGGACATCCTCAACTCTCACTTATCTTACCCACTACTCTTCCCCATGGACATCCTCAACACTCACTTATCTTACCCGCTACTCTTCCCCATGGACATCCTCAACACTCACTTATCTTACCCACTACTCTCCCCTATGGACATCCTCAACACTCATTTATCTTACCCGCTACTCTTCCCCATGGACATCCTCAACTCTCACTTATCTTACCCACTACTCTTCCCCATGGACATCCTCAACTCTCACTTATCTTACCCGCTACTCTTCCCCATGGACATCCTCAACACTCACTTATCTTACCCGCTACTCTTCCCCATGGACATCCTCAACACTCACTTATCTTACCCACTACTCTTCCCCATGGACATCCTCAACACTCACTTATCTTACCCACTACTCTCCCCCATGGACATCCTCAACACTCACTTATCTTACCCGCTACTCTTCCCCATGGACATCCTCAACTCTCACTTATCTTACCCGCTACTCTTCCCCATGGACATCCTCAACACTCACTTATCTTACCCGCTACTCTTCCCCATGGACATCCTCAACACTCACTTATCTTACCCGCTACTCTTCCCCATGGACATCCTCAACACTCACTTATCTTACCTGCTACTCTTCCCCATGGACATCCTCAACACTCACTTATCTTACCCGCTACTCTTCCCCATGGACATCCTCAACACTCACTTATCTTACCCACTACTCTTCCCCATGGACATCCTCAACTCTCACTTATCTTACCCGCTACTCTTCCCCATGGACATCCTCAACACTCACTTATCTTACCCGCTACTCTTCCCCATGGACATCCTCAACACTCACTTATCTTACCCGCTACTCCCCCATGGACATCCTCAACTCTCACTTATCTTACCCACTACTCTTCCCCATGGACATCCTCAACACTCACTTATCTTACCCGCTACTCTTCCCCATGGACATCCTCAACACTCACTTATCTTACCCACTACTCTCCCCTATGGACATCCTCAACACTCATTTATCTTACCCGCTACTCTTCCCCATGGACATCCTCAACTCTCACTTATCTTACCCACTACTCTTCCCCATGGACATCCTCAACTCTCACTTATCTTACCCGCTACTCTTCCCCATGGACATCCTCAACACTCACTTATCTTACCCGCTACTCTTCCCCATGGACATCCTCAACACTCACTTATCTTACCCACTACTCTTCCCCATGGACATCCTCAACACTCACTTATCTTACCCACTACTCTCCCCCATGGACATCCTCAACACTCACTTATCTTACCCGCTACTCTTCCCCATGGACATCCTCAACTCTCACTTATCTTACCCGCTACTCTTCCCCATGGACATCCTCAACACTCACTTATCTTACCCGCTACTCTTCCCCATGGACATCCTCAACACTCACTTATCTTACCCGCTACTCTTCCCCATGGACATCCTCAACACTCACTTATCTTACCTGCTACTCTTCCCCATGGACATCCTCAACACTCACTTATCTTACCCGCTACTCTTCCCCATGGACATCCTCAACACTCACTTATCTTACCCACTACTCTTCCCCATGGACATCCTCAACACTCACTTATCTTACCCGCTACTCTTCCCCATGGACATCCTCAACACTCACTTATCTTACCTGCTACTCTTCCCCATGGACATCCTCAACTCTCACTTATCTTACCCGCTACTCCCCCATGGACATTCTTTCTTCTGTTGCTCCACCCCCCCTTCTACTCCCCTTATCGCCATGCTCTCTACTACTGCTGCCCCCCCCCCTTCTATGGGCATTTCACACCCCCCAACAGACTTTACTCTGCCCCCACACCAACGACATTCATCACTATTGCAGTTGTTAATGTGTATATTATTACTTTTTGGTTTTCTATTTCACTCAATGATCAGCCTGCTGCTGCTCACCCTATGGTCATTCTAACCCCCCCCCCCCCCAACAGTCTTTACTCCGCATACATCCCAATGGACATTTATTTATTCATAATATCCATCAGCTGTTATTATGTATATAGTGCTATGTCTATTTATATTGTTTTTACCATTTTCATTATTTTATTTCACTAGTCCAGTATGTTGGAGCTCAAAGCCTAAGATTTTCACTGTACCCTGCAATCACACCCGCAACAATCTGAATCTCTGAACCCTCAGGTCGGTGGACAATCCATCTCTGAAGCCCATGATTCGGGCAGAACAAGCTGACCCGCCCAGATCTTTATTTAGCAACTCCCTTTCCGTGCTTATTAAATACTGCGCATATTTATCACTTTTAAACCCTTTTTTAGGGTGGATAACTTATGCATTTTATTGTGATTGTATCCACTTTTACTCCCGCTGATATCTCAACATTTTAAAGCATGGGTTTTACCCGATCTATTTAAATAAGTATACCCTTTTAAACTCATTTTTCCAGGATGGTGGGCCACTGCAATAGAAGCTGACATTTTAACAACCTAAACTGACGGTTTTATTTCGCTGTAAGTAGATTTTTCTCAATGGAGACACAAACAACATCAAAAATAACCATTCATCCCACTACTCAAATATTACAAACCATTACTCCCCTCCCAGTATCCTGAAGAACAAGTTCCCATCCTCTACGTCCTATTTGTTCTTTACCCCTTCCCCCAACCCAAATCATTTTACCCTAAACAGGGTTCCTATCCTATTCCAAACCCCCCTCCTCTATTTTATTATTAAAATTGTTTTACTTTACTTCTTTATATGTTTATATCCATGAAAGTTTGTTTTAACCAAATCAAGTTGAGGAAGAGAAAATAAGAATTCGACAACCTCCTCCCTCTTGTATCTTGACAAACCTGACCTTCACCAGACTGATACATGGACAAGAGAGATAGAAAAGGGCATTAAGCCCTGAGATGTCCCAACGTTCGTCATTACTCAATATGTTCAGTTCAAACACGTGGCAATAACCTAATATTGATGTATTGATGTATATTTGCAATGTCTTACAGTTGTGAAAAGCTGATATCTGCAATTATGTATTCATTGACAAAATGTGCAATGGAAAATCCCATAAAATAATGGCTTATTTTCCATAGTTACCAACCCAGCATGACTTTGAATGTGGGATTATTAGAATTGGAAGCTTCCTACTGAAATGCATGTCAATACACTTTTTTGTAGTTTTGGATGAGATTATAGATTATTTTAAAGTATAATGGTATTAGATTTTATTTTAAATAATACAATAAAGATTAGGTAAAACTATACTCAAACTTCTGTACGCGAGCCCTGCATGCACGGGTGCTGTATTCATTGGACTATTCTACTACAACACGTTTACAGTGCATTACATCATGTACGTTCACCATAATGACAAATTACCCTGGAAATGCTATATTATGTCTTTCCCAGTGTGGGTACCAACTACACAACAAGGAAACGTGTTTCATTTTGCTTACAAGTTTTCTGCCAGTCACTCACTAGGTTCGGGGGGGGGGGGGGGGGCAGTGCGGCCAGTGCCCCTGTGACAACAATTTTGGACCCCCGAAATGTGGAGTATGAAATAATTTTTACATAACTAATTTTTGCTATCGTTCTTTTTTTACATACGTTATTAGACAGTGGCAACGATGATGATCATGAACATGGTCTTTTGCCTGCTAATGCCTGCAATGCAGTGAAGAAAACGATATGACAACAATAACGTCTAATGTAACTGGCCCCTCTAACAGTACAACTGGCCCCAGCTTGGACCCCCCCCCCAGTTGAAATGGTCTAGATCCGCCACTGCAGTCACTAGAAGCCCGCTGACGGGTGACACGATTGATTGCGCTTTTTCATGAGGCAAATGAGACTGTAAACAAAGAGCAGCCATGTATTACTTACTTTCTGTGCAACACATCCCGTGACCCATAGTAGATACGCTGTCATGAACACATGTGCCCAGAACGAGCTGTTGCAGTTCATTTTCCTTATTTCGTCCTTTTCTCCTACGCACACTGAACCGTGACCCGCTCTCGCTCCCACTCTCCATTCACCTGAACTCTCGGGAGCGCGCTTTCATCCTTCGTGGACCCGCATACAGAAATCACAGGGGGTTGTACTGAAGCGCCCACAATTTGGCAGTCAGTCTTATTTGTCAACAATAATTTGGACGAACATAGCTTCCAATGCACCAGCTGTGGGATTAGAAACAGTAACCTACATTTCCTTGTAGTTGGTCAGCTGCAGACCATTGATTTTGGAGTAACTTTATGGTTATGTAGTGATTTAAGAGGAGCAGAGCTCTGCCACGTGTGCTATAAAAGCCCAGGCATCTTGACAGAGGGGTAGTAATACTCTCAAACAGGCTACACTATTCCCCCTTTTCTCTAGAAGTGTCCGGAGCACAAACCCAATGTGAACATGTGAAGCCTATTCTTGCACTGATGCCACCAATGAAGCAATTGGGGGGGGGGGGGGGGGGGGCATCGAAACACAGGGCAAAGAGTGAGCTTGAGCCAGTGTAGGTGTGGGTGTAGTGACTTTATGAATGAATTTCTAGCAAATTGAGAGGGGAAAGCTGGAGCGGAGCAGGGCTGAACCAGGGACCTCTGGTTACAGGGCAAGTGCACTACCACCTGTGCCATAAAAGCCCACACCTTTTGTCAGAGGCAATATATCATCCTATAGGAAGGCTATGTAGCATACGTAGCATAAATGCAGAGTTGAGAATCCTTTTGTGTAAACTCTGTATGGAGTTAATAAGATTAGCTGATATTCATAAGCATGCTGATTAACAGTGCTGTAGACCTACAGAAGAACAAAATGCTCACTAAACCGTTAATCATATTGTTTGTCTGACTTTAACAGCGTTAAGGGCAAATTAGGAGGAAATAGCATCTGTTGTCAGCCCTGTCAATGTTAATTAATCATTCCTTGACAGTGGCGATTTTAGCATGTCAATCTTGGTGGGGAAAAACTCAACAACAAAAACATGTAGATGCATGCCAGACCATGTTTGTATGTGGCTTAATTAACTTAATGATTATTTTAAAAAATGTACATAGTTTGCGAACTGATATGTGACACACGTATTAATGCAAAAATAACATGCAAAACAGGCATCAACAAAAAAAACATCTATTTTCTTTAGCTAAACTTGTGGGGATCGCCCTGAATGACGGGACACCATTGTTCCATGAGCATGCTCACTCATAAGCATGTCAGCGAGTATATGGGACAGTCTTGTGGTGAAACAAGATTCAACACATTTCTTGTTGACTACATGTGCAGGCCAGAGGAATCCTTATGTAGCCTCCCTATTCAGAGTATTGCTACCTCTGCCAAGAGGTCTGGACCTTTATGGCACAGGTGAAGGGTTGCTGGTCCAAGCCCCTCGGTCAGTAATCAAATTCAGTAATCAGAACCTATTCAACGCTGAAAAAGGTGTTGTAGACTGTATTCCTAACTACACTAAAAGAGACTTCTATTCATGTCATTTGAGAGATATTTTTGCAAATGGATATAATAATAGGCAATGCATATGTGTATGTGTCACTAGCTGTGTAATCATTGATATTCATGAAACCTTAAATCTACTGATCTTTTCTTGCCACATGGTATAAGCAACTGATTAGAACTTTGATCAGTGTAATTTGTCTTCAGTTGAGTGCTGAGTAGTTAGAAACAATCCTCATCATTAATGACAAGGCATTATCTAATCACAAGTTTTTAAGACCCTATTTTGCATAGAGAGACATCATAATGACAGAAAAAAAGTTGCATGGTAATACACACTGTAACCTTTATATTTTATGGGGATACAGAATTAAATAAACGTTTTTCCCAACAAAATTTGTTACAGTTTTGACAAAACTAGAAAAAATGTCTGATAAAAAGGGCGCCGTTTTACTCCACGACCGCCAGAGGGAGTAAATGTTTTTCTATTCATTACAAGGGGGCGGGCTCTAACACCCACAACGCCCCGCGCGAGACAAAACGTCATTGGTGTCCGTTCATTATTACTGTTCGGCCAGCAACTGGTCTGGCATTTTTACCTTTAAATCTAGCTCATTTCCGAGCATAGGCTTATAATGTATACATTATTAGATAGAGAAAAATAACAATAATTAATATATAATTCTCAAATAGAGAATTATTTAATAAGTGTTTACTAGACATCAAGTCACAAAACGATGTTAAGTATCCTGATGTCAAGTGTCCTAAATGGCATCCATTTAGCCACGTAGAAGCAGAACGAAAAGTCGTCTGAAAAAGGTTGGCTTGTAAACATTTTCCGGGCATTTTAACCATTGTCATGTCAGTTTGTATGTATACATATATATATTATGGTTATTTATTAAACCTTTTCACAATTTCACGTTGTGCGTTGATATATAAATTACACAACTTGTACCGGTGTGAAAATCGGGACATACTAGAATAATTCTAGCCCCATAAACCTCGCAGGATCACAACACACAGTTTATGCAAATATTTGTATAACTAAAGTAACGTTATGGGACTGATGTGTTAACTAATTAGTTAACTTGCAAACGTAGGCTGTCTTTGCTTGACAGGTTGGTAAAGCCAACTAGCTACCTTGCTTGTTACTAAACCCAATCAAATGTATTTGTCGCATACAGGTTTAGCAGATGTTATTGCGGGTGTAGTGAAATGCATGTCGTTTGTAAAGCCCAGCCATCTTCATAAAAGACACATTTGTTACTTACAATATTCAAAGGCCTAACGTTAGCAAGGCAATGAAGTTAGCTATATTTAGTAACTCAATCCACTTAACGTTAGCTAGCTAGACAGCTTTAGCTATTGCAGTTAGTGGAGTTGTTCCTCCCAACCACAATCTCCCAGCTGGTCAGAACATTTGACCAAATCTATTGCAAATAATGTACTTTATCAATACATTTGCAATGTTATTATTGCAGACCACGCCCAGTTTTTTTTATTTTCGCTCCATCCACACTACGCCATCATCGTGGCAAATCCTTTCAGATGACGGCTAATTTGCATTTAGATTACTCTTTCTTTGATCAGACTAAATACGTTATGATGCTCATACTTCTTAAATATGAACTAACTAAACCTTACATTTTCAGGGGAGACCATTGTTTTGGGTTGTCCTTCCTTGGACGCATGAATTGTATTCAACCTTTTCAACTGGACAAACGGGAAGAAAATGTTGTGAAAGGATTATAGCTACTCTCTTCCATGGGCTCCAGTGCAACATCATTTGATTCTGTATGTAAATTGTAAACCACAAAGCAGCCGTTGCTGAGATGGAGACAACCAATGGAGAAAGCCATCAACTAGACCTGATACCGCAGTCCAAAGAGGATGGTGCTGATCCTGTGGAGAATGATGCTCAGCTACTGAAGAAAGGAGGGCAGGAGAAGCTGACCACATCGAGGGATGTTGTTAATGGTAAGTGTTAGTTAATTAGTTAATACCCTAGCGTGCCCCTCAAATGATAGGATTTGATTAGCTTTATTGTTTTTATATGTATATATATATGTATATGCATTCTAGGCAACCTGACTCTGACCTAATTCTGACTGATTTAATGATTCCATCCACTCTCATCATCAAACAATGGAGTGTGTTCTTCCTCAACCAGTTAATTGTAGGAGAACAATTAATTTCAAAAGTTAATAGGAAAGCATAACTGAATGCTTGTATTACTTTCACAGGACATAATTGTGAAAACGTTGAATCTGCTGTAATAGGAGCTCCTTATATGGAGGCAATTCCTCTGTCTTCTACCAGTATTCTTTCCCAACTATGCATGACATGCTTGTGTGCGACCTGCCATTACTTTGCCCCCTCAGGCCATCTGCCCCTCCCTGCTACATCTCTCTTTGTACTTGCATGAGGAATTGCAGTACTGTCTGGACAGAGATCTTAGCCTCATAACTCATCTACAGTCCACTGTCACTTCACAGTCACCTCAACTGCACTAAGGCATATTTGCATGCTGTCGTTATTCCTACACATCTCACCTTCAATAAAATTAGGTTGGCTATCTTGACACAATGAATCATATCAAACTGCCACTTTCAGTTCCTAAAGCGCTAGTCTGGCTTGACAACAAAGCTTGTTTGACCGGTTTCCTGTGAAAGCCACAATAGACTTTGTCATGCAAAGGAGCCTTGCCTCCAAGTCCTTTCGTTTTTTTATTTCAAGTATGTCGCAATCCTCTCTCATTGTGTGGTGAAATACAATCTGGAGGGATGGATGCCGTAAATGACCTACTATACTGACACACTCCACTGTCAACCCCCAACTCACCCCACCCCTTGTTGCAGGATCTTTCAAAGCAGACGTGGTGCCTAATGGAGAACGAGTGGCACAGGGCCCGGGGCCAGGCGCTGGAGGGGATGGCCGTCCAAATGGCCCCCTGCCTCCTCCGACACCCCCTGCTGCTCAGGGCACCAGCCCCACCCTCAGCCCCCAGTCCAAAGAGCCATCCCAAGGTGTGGCCGCTTTCCCACCACCCATGCTAGAGAAGTCTGAGGGAACTAGTGCTGAGGGCCCTGTTCACAAGGGCGACGCATTGCAGTCGCTCAGACTGAGTATGCCTATGCAGGAGACTGAATTGTGTAAGCATACTGTAACCTGTTCTTGCAGTGAGTGCCCCCCCCCCTTTTGCTCTGGGATGTTGCTTCAGAGGTTGACTTAGGCCTACCTCCATACCCTCATTTAATTCCATTGCCTGTGCTTACTACACTCCCATTAAATAGCTAGATCGAGAGACTATCTGTTTGGTGGTTTGAGCCTGCTTACTTTGTGCAATGCCAGTGGTCATTTAATTGCTTGATTTGGGTCTTGGTGCTTCTCTTGGTAGGCTGTATTTGAACTAATCCTTTACTCGTGGTTTGTGGTGAATGTTGTTTTGGATGACGGCCTAGGCTTACAGGTACCATGATATGCAAAGTATTTTAAGTTTATTAGTTATATGACAGAATATGTCTCATTTTGCCTGAAGAGCTTTTTGTTTACTGTGAGCCACTAGGCTAACCACTTCCACATAGAATGTTTACAGTGTCACATACATAAACTCCTTTATAGTATCACATTCTTGGTTTGGTTCCGTTCATAGTGCATTCTGCTCTAAGTGATGCTGCAATCAGGAAGTCCTCATGCTAACTTCTAAGTTGCACTGATTTGACACCTGTTGGTTGATCTTCAGCACACCTGGCCAGTTGCAGTCAGAGCATCATCAATCAGGCATATCGCCAACTGTCTGCAAACTAACTAACCAAAAAAGCTAAAAACAAAATACGTTTGGATACTAAACTATTTTGTGTGTCACATTTGACTAACATTAATGTAATAATTAAGCGACTGGCTAATATATGGGATTGATTTGAGTCTTACTCATTTGGCTTTGTAAGTACTGGGTTACATGCGGTTTCACTTGGTGGTAACTAACCATGGTGGATGGAAAACAGTCACATACAAGCACTCTCATTTCTTACATCAAAATGGCTCTAAACTGAGCGACAAAGTAGTCGTAGCACACTTAGTTGTGGTTTCCTTCTAAAATATATTGTACGCTTGTATGACAATGTCCAAGTTATTGTTAGCATACTCTGTGTTGTATGGCGGTGCAGTTAGGCTCTTCTATTTCTTGTGTTAAACTTGCTCTTCCTGTAGCTGTCAAAGAGCAATCACTGGAGATGGAGAATGAGGAGAAGATCCGCCGTGATGCTCGGCGACGCCTGGAGGAGCAGCTCAAACAGTACAGGGTGCAGAGGCACAAGGAGACGGTGAGTGTGTGTGTGTGAACCGCGTCAGTCACCAGTCAGACATTAATCCGGATAAAGCTGTGAGTTGCAAGCTTTACAGAGTTGAATTAAAGCAGAATTGTTTCCCCTAGCATTATTTTGGCATGGCAGGCCTTCTTGCCCAGTTTTGTTGCTATCCACTACCTACAGTATAGTATAAAAATGATCCTCTGTTAGTTTCAGTTGAAGGGTTTGATGTTTGCAGGCCTGAATGTTGCTTCTTTGTGCCCATACAAGAAAACAAGCTAGGGGAAAACAAGCTAGGGGAAACACTGGTCTGAAGTAGACTACATCCTCTGCTCATGCTACCCTCTCTCCTCATCCAGTCCCACCGCTTTACCTTAAAGAGCCGCACTGGATTCAGCACTCTGGACCCAGACCTCATGATGCACCCAGAGGCTCTCCCCCGGGCCAACACCACCTCCATGACCACAGAATACTCCTTCCTGCGGACCAGCGTCCCCCGGGGCCCAAAGCTGGGCAGCCTGGGCATCCCCCCAGCCAAGGAGAGGAAGTCACGGTCAACCCGCCCCAGTAAGATCCACTCCCTGGCCGACTACAAGTCACCCGAGCCAGCAGGGGGTAGTAGTGGTGGAGGTGGGGTCAGAACTTCTGCAGACTCCTCCATGGGCTCCTTGGGGTCCAACTTGAGCTCTGTGTCCACCCTGTCAGAGAGTAGCATGAGGTCAGAGGTCAGCCCCATGGAGACGACCTCTTCGGAGGCCCAGCTGGGGTCGTCAATGTTTTTCCAGGACATCTCTGAGGTGGACGCCGGCAGCGAGTCAGGGATGGGGTCGAGGCCCGTTGGGGATGGGAACGACAGCGACAGCTCGACCTACAGCAGCGTGTCCACCTCCACAAGGGGCACTGGGACCTACGGCATGCTGGCTGCAGCAGTGGGCAGGCAGAGGGGCGGGAACTACACAGTGGAGGGTATGGAGATTGCCCCAGAGGCTATGGGAAACTTCCCCTCACTGCAAGAGGTTCTGCAGGCTGCCAGTGATGAGCAGCACCTGCTGGAGTTGGAGCAGGACAGAGAGGGCACCGGAGAACCACGCAGCCGCAGGGACAGCTTCTCCAGCAGGTAGGCCACACCATCATCAGCACAGCACTTCTGTAATGACACATAGCAACACAAACTGACTGGTGTAGTACTAGTGAATAACATAAGCACATTGAGGTTGCAGACAGCAAATAAGCAGGAACACTAGTCTCATTCATTGCTGTTATTCATCGAATCCACATGTACACTGGTTTATGTTTGCTTACTTTTCCAATCATAATTTACCATGGATTGTTCTAGAATGCCCCAGTCAATTGCACTTGCAAGATTTATGCTTATATTGTTTAATTGCTTGTTTCCTGCAGTGTGTCATTAGAGAGCTCTGTGATGGGACATGATGAAATGCTCCAGGTTCTGAAGGAGAAGATGAGACTGGAGGGTCAGCTAGAGTCTCTGTCTTCTGAGGCCAACCAGGTATAACGAACATACAAACAATGTAGTAAGGACTTCACTGTCTTCAATGGCTAACACTTTAAACATAGGATCAACTAAGGTAATTAACAATCCTTACATGATCAGACTTACCGTCACTAGAATAGCTAGGCTAGCACCCTACAATTCCTCCCTCTCCTCTCCAGGCTCTGAAAGAGAAGACTGAGCTCCAGGCCCAGTTGGCCACAGTCAACGCCCAGCTGCGGGACCAGGTGGAGCAGGCCCAGGCCAGCCAGGAGAAACAGAGCTCCCTCAACAAGGAGGTTTCCACCCTGCGCCAGAGCTGCTCCCAGCTGGAGAGGGCCATGGTGGAGCTGCAGGGCAACCTAGAGCGCAAGAACGCGGGCCTTTCCTCACTGGGCAACGACCTGCAGGTAGCCGAGGAGCAGTACCAGAGGCTCATGGGGAAAGTGGAGGAGATGCAGCAGAACGTGACCTCCAGGGACAACGCTGGTAAATTGGATGGATGGAGAGCCCAGTTTTGGCATCATGCTTTTAAAGCTATCATCTCCTCACAACATGCTCCACACAATAATACTAATGAAATTTGATGCATCACTTATTACCGTGCTAAATACAAAACGCTTTGTGAATGATTTGTTTTGGTGTTGTCCTTCTGCAGTCCAAGAGTTGCGTCAGCAGATGGGTGGACTCCAGACTCAGCTCCAGCAGGTTCAACTAGAGCGCAGCACCCTGCAGAGCCGGCTGAAGACCTCACAGGCCGAGATTGACTCACTGCAGCAGGTCCGCCAATGGTACCAGCAGCAGCTAGCGCTGGCACAGGAGGCTCGGGTCCGGCTCCAGGGTGAAGTGGCCAACATGCAGGTAAGGCTATCTGTGACAAGGGCTCCTCCTTCTACTGAATTGATGTGTTGCAGAGTTGACGTGTTATGAAATTGATGTGGTACGGAGTTGATATGCTGTTTGACTGAGTTGACATGTTTTTTTCCCCCAGGCTGGGCAGATGACCCAGATTGGTGTCATGGAGCACCTAAAGCTGGAGAATGTGACTCTGTCCCACCAGCTGACAGAAACCCAGCATCGCTCCATCAAAGAGAAGGAGCGTATCGCCGTACAGCTGCAGAGTATTGAGGTCTGTCCCCTTGAAAATGAGGAAATATGATTGGTGATTGGTGTTAGTTATATTGTATTATGTGATTATTTACAATTTTACTGAAAAAGAATATAAGATTTACTGGCAAAAGAAAATATGAGGAGTTAGATTTGAGGTTATTAAGCAGTGTGTGATATGACCTCTGTCCTTCCTTTGGCCGTAGACTGACATGATGACCCAGGAGGCTGCCTACCAGCAGATCCAGGATGCCAAGAACATGGTGGAGGATGACCTCCAGCACAAGCTAGACGAGTTTGAGGAGGAGCGAGAGCACTTACACAAACTGGCCAACACAGCCAGCTCTCTGGAGAGGGAACTAGAGCAGGTAAAGAACTAATTGTGGGTTTATGAAAACACTTATGACAACCTTTTGTATTGTTCAAATGAATGGTATTTGATACTCTGGGGCAGTGGTCTAATATCAATGAAAGGTGGGGCTTTTACGCACATCCAAAATAATATCAGGAGCGAGACAAAAACAAGGTCCAATACTTTGAGAAAAACTGAATGTCCGCTCACTGGTTTGCTATTTTGCAGCAACAGTTGCCTAATGTAACCCCTCTCTGCGTCCCCCACAGATGAAGTTGACCCTATCGCAGAAGGACCTGCAGCTGGAGGCCCTCCAGAAAGACCACCTAGAGCTGATGAGACAGCTGACAGCCACTCAGGAGAGCCTTCACACCAAAGAGCAGTCCATCAACCAGCTAGAGGCCCGCTACCTAGAGCTAGAGGCTACTCTGGCAGAGCTGCAGACAGAGACCAACGCCAAAGACGAGAACATCCAGTATCTACAGAATCAGAAGATTGTGCTGGAGGTGGCCCTCCAGGCTGCCAGGGCTGACAAAAGTCAGCTGGACGAGGGGGCCGAGAGGCTGGGGGAGGAGGTGCTGGTGTCCTCGTACATCCTGGATCAGCTCAGGCAGGAGGTCCAGGTCAAAGCCTCACAGGTGAGAAACAAACCGCCGTCGAGCCAATGGGTCCCATCACACACAACCCTACTATGGCTGTTGAGCAACCATGTTTGAGCTTACGTAGAATGTAAACACCTTCTCCTTTTTATTTTTAGATTGAAACTCTGCAGCAGGAAAACAGCACCCTGAAGAAACAAGCTCAGAAATTGAAAGAGCAGTTCATGCAGCAAAAGGTGCTTGTCACTTGTTTGGCTTTGGGAGGATTGTTTACACACACACACACAGACACACACATTCACACACAGGATTCATCTCTTCACACCTCTTCCTGTTCCCACCCATCAGGTGATGGTGGAGGCCTATCGGCGGGACGCCGGCTCCAAAGAGAAGCTGATCAGCGAGCTGAAGTCGACTAAGAAGCGTCTGGTGTCGGAGGTGAAGGGGCTGAAGCAGGAACTGCTGGAGGCCCAGGGGCAGAAGCAGAAGGCTGAGCTGGAGCAGAGCCGGCTGCAGACGGAGGTGGTCCGGGTCTCGCAGCAGATGAACAGCCTGGAGAACCACCTGCAGTCTGTGCAGACCGAGAGGGATCAGCTGGAGACACAGATCCAGGTACACAATGCCTCCCTAGAAGCTTTAGGTTTTTTCTAGGATTTGCTAAGGGTTTTCTTTGCATTACTTCCATGACAGTACTTGCATTACATATCCCATTGCCTTATCTGGCTATCTTTGATAGGCATTTGATAATAATCAGTGTGCGTTTGATGTCCCTCCACACAGTCCCTGCAGTTTGACCAGAGTCAGCTAGCAGCAGTGACGGAGGAGAATGAGGGCCTGAAGAAACAGGTGGAGCAGATGCAGTCAGAAGCCAAGAAGTGAGTCACAACATTTCTAAAGGCAGACTGACTTCTGGAACTAGCCTGGTTACCATAGTAATGGCCCAACAAGATTCATTATGAATCTCTATAAATGGTATAAGTAAACTCGGCTAAAAAAGAAACGTCCTTTCACTTTCGTTTATTTTCAGCAAACTTAACATGTATAAATATTTGTATGAACATAACAAGATTCAACAACTGAGACATAAACTGAACAAGTTCCACAGACATGTACTAACAGAAATTGAATAATGTGTCCCTGAACAAATGAGTGGTCAAAATCAAAAGTAACAGTCAATGCAGCTGGTGGCCACACCAGATACTAAGTACTGCAGTGCATCTCCTCCTCATGGACTGCACCATATTTGCCTGTTCTTGCTGTGAGATGTTACCCCACTCTTCCACCAAGGCACCTGCAAGTTCCTGGACATTTCTGGGGGGTATGGCCCTCACCCTCCAATCCAACAGGTCCCAGACGTGCTCGATGGGATTGAGATCCGGGCTCTTCGCTGGCCATGGCAGAACACTGACATTCCTGTCTTGCAGGAAATCACGCACAGATCAAGCAGTATGGCAGGTGGCATTGTCATGCTGGAGGGTCATGTCAGGATGAGCCTGCAGGAAGGGTACCACATGAGGGAGGAGGATGTCACACAGCATTGAGATTTCCTGCAATGACGACAAGCTCAGTCCGATGATGCTGTGACACACTGCCCCAGACCATGACGGCGCCTCCACCTCCAAATCGATTCCGCTCCAGAGTACAGGCCTCGGTGTAACGCTCATTCCTTCGATGATAAACGCGAATCCGACCATCACCCCTGGTGAGACAAAACCGTGACTCGTCAGTGAAGAGCACTTTTTGCCAGTACTGTCTGGTCCAGCGACGGTGGGTTTGTGCCCATAGGAGGCGTTGTTGTCGGTGATGTCTGGTGAGGACCTGCCTTACAATAGGCCTACAAGCTCTCAGTCCAGCCTCTCTCAGCCTATTGTGGACAGTCTGAGCACTGATGGAGGGATTGTGCGTTCCTGGTGTAACTCGGCAGTTGATGTTGCCATCCTGTATCTGTCCCGCAGGTGTGATGTTCGGATGTACCGATCCTGTGCAGGTGTTGTTACACATGGTCTGCCACTGCGAGGACGATCAGCTGTCCGTCCTGTCTCCCTCTAGCGCTGTCTTAGGCGTCTCACAGTACGGACATTGCAATTTATTGCCCTGGCCACATCTGCAGTCCTCATGCCTCCTTGCAGCATGCCTAAGGCACGTTCACACAGATGAGCAGGGACCCTGGGCATCTTTCTTTTGGTGTTTTTCAGAGTCAGTAGAAAGGCCTCTTTAGTGTCCCAAGTTTTCAGAACTGTGACCTTAATTGCCTACCGTCTGTAAGCTGTTAGTGTCTTAATGACCATTCCACAGGTGCATGTTCATTAATTGTTTATAGTTCATTGAACAAGCATGGAAAACCATGTTTAAACCCTTTACAATGAAGATCTGTGAAGTTATTTGGATTTTTACGAATTATCTTTGGAAGACGGTCCTGAATCAAGGACGTTTCTTTTTTTGCTGAGTTTATATGAACAGGAATAAATATCTCTCTCAATCTCTTTTAGTCAGATTGCTTAGATGTGCACTACTGTTGATGTGTCTAATTGTCTTGTTTTCTTCTCTCAGGGCCATCTCAGAGCAGAAGGTGAGAATGAAGCGGCTGGGGACCGATTTGACCAGCGCACAGAAGGAGATGAAGGCCAAGCACAAGGCCTATGAGAACGCAGTGGGCATCCTGAGTCGTAGGCTACAGGAAGCCCTGACAGACAAGGAGACCACAGAGGCAGAGCTGGTCAAAGTCAAGGCCCAGGTCTCAGATGGAGGCAACAACCAGGCCCTGCAGGTACATATAGTACTACCCTGATAAGGGCCCAGTGTTTTTCCTGATCAAATGACTTAACTAGGAGCTAGGGTCCAGAGTTTGTTTCTGGTCACATCATGTGGAAGTAGTCATAACATAAGATTTCAGCCTATCTTTAGCTGTGGTGATATTTCTATAGCCTAAACCTATACTTGTTCCAGGATAAAATTGAGGTTCTGCAGAGTGAGCTCCAGGCTATGAGCCACAGCAAGGCCATGCTGGAGAAAGAGCTTCAGGAGGTAATTTCCCTCACAAGCACTGAGCTGGAAGAGTACCAGGAGAAAGTAATGGAGCTTGAGGATGAGGTGAGTGGTTGTCTTACCTACAATGTAGCATCTTAATTTGATCACCATTTTGGACATTTAAAAGTTGTAATGTATTTTTTAGGTAAAATATTTTCTTGTAGCTATTACTTTTTGTCAATGAATGTCCAATGGAAATGTGTGTTTTGCTATGCTATCCCAACCCCTTTGAAAATTACTCGCAGCCAATGGTATAAGTGCTTCTCAAAGGTTTGATTGTAAAATCGTATATCTTTGTCATCCACAGCTGCAGGAGGCACGATGCTTCAAAAGGCGGATTAAGAGGCTGGAAGACGCCAACAAGAAGCTATCCCTGGAGCTGGAACATGAGAAAGGGAAGTTGACAGGACTAGGGCAGTCCCACTATGCACTGCGGGAGCATTCCAATATTCTGGAGACCGCCCTAGCCAAGAGAGAGGCAGACCTGGTCCAGCTCAACCTCCAGGTAAAAGGCTTCAATGTTACATTCTCAGTTACTACTATCACTGATCAATTAAATGACTAAACCCATACGATAACACCATTGATGGTTGCCCTTTTTCATTAAAAAGCTAACAGAAAATATAGTTTTTTCTATTCTCTTCCTTGCCCTTATCCACAGGTGCAAGCCGTACTAAAACGCAAAGAGGAGGAAGACCAGCAGATGAAACAGCTGGTCCAGACTCTACAGGTCGCCTTGGAGAAGGAAAAGACCAAAGTCAAGGACCTGAAAGATCAGGTAAAGACTCCCAACCCAACAGTCATAATCTGTTGTCATTAACACATTACATACACATACAACCCCCCCTGAAGGAGACAAACTGGCCCAGCCACAACATAGTCTTGTGTTGTCATTAACACATTGTAACATACTGTAATGGACTGGAGACAGACTGTAAATGTATGTTGCGCACTAGGTGGCAGCAGCCAAGGCGGAGGCTGCCCACAACAGGCGGCACTACCGGGCAGCCATGCTGGAGCTGTGTGAGATCAAGAAGGACCTGCAGGCCAAAGAGGAGCTGGTCAAAGCCCTGCACAGCGAGGCACACAAACTACAGTGAGTCTAAATGGGCACTTTATAGTTTAGTGAATAAGACCTGCAATGATGCTGTGTTTAACAGATAGAGAAGATTTTGATTACCCTATGAGTTGATGGAATCGTTAGGGAATGCTCTGTCCTTGTATTTTAGGGAATAACCCCATCTAACTCAACATAATCTTTTTCTTTTGATCTAATGTCTCCCCTTTATTTTAACATTGTCTTGCCCAAATATCATTTCCTTCCCCTCCATAGGGCTCAGGATGAGAAACACTCTCAGGAGGTCTCCAGGTTCCAGGAGGAGCTGTCAGAGGCCCACTCCCAGCTCCAGATCCTCCAGAAACAGCTGGATGAGCAGTTCAGCAAGCAGCCTCTCACCAACCAGGAGGTAACTAGCTATGCCACACCACGCTATACAATAGGCACAACCATGGACGTGTTCAGTAGGGAGAAAAAATTCAGGACCTTTCCAATAAGAACACACGTTTGTTTTGCGACAGTGTGCCCTACTGAACACAACCCAGGACTGAATGGGGAAGTAGTTTGTTGAAAGTGACATCGGTCAATGACTCTTGGCTGTGTTCTCCTCCAGGTGGAGGATTTGAAGTGGGAGGTGGAGCAGAGGCAGAGGGAAATCGAGGCTCAGAGACAGCAGCTGGAGATGATGGAGCAGTGCAGCCAGAGGGAGCTGGACAGCCTGCAGACAGCTCTACAGGTACACACACACAGATCAAATCAAATTGTATTGATCTCATACACGTATTTGCAGAAGTTATTGCAGGTGTAGCGAAATGCTTATGTTCCTAGCTCCAACAGTACAGTAGTATCTAACAATTCACAACAATACACACAAATCTAAAAGTAAAAGAATGGAATGAAGCTCCCGAGTGGCGCAGTGGTCTAAGGCATCGCAGTGCTAGAGGCGTCACTACAGATCCGGGTTCAATCCCGGGCTGTGTCGCAGGCGGTCGCGACCGGGAGACCCATGAGGTGGCGCACAATTGGCCCAGCGTCGTCCGGGTTAGGGGAGGGTTTGGCCGGCTGGGATGTCCTTGTCCCATCGTGTTCTCGCAACTCCTTGTGACGGCCGGGCGCATGCATGCTGACACCAGCTGTACAGTGTTTCCTCCAAAACATTGGTACAGCTGGGTTGTGTTTCGGAGGACGTATGGCTCTTGACCTTCGCCTCTCCCGAGGCCGTACGGGAGTTGGAGCGATAGGATGAGACTAACTACCAATTGGATATCATGAAATTGCGGAGAAAAAATGGTAAATACACTGCTCCAAAAAATTAAAGGGAACACTTAAACAACACAATGTAACTCCAAGTCAATCACACTTCTGTGAAATCAAACTGTCCACTTAGGAAGCAACACTGATTGACAATAAATGTCACATGCTGTTGTGCAAATGGAATAGACAACAGGTGGAAATTATAGGCAATTCGCAAGACACCCCCAATAAAGGAGTGGTTCTGCAGGTGGGAACCACAGACCACTTCTCAGTTCCTATGCTTCCTGGCTGAGGTTTTGGTCACTTTTGAATGCTGGCGGTGCTTTCACTCTAGTGGTAGCATGAGACGGAGTCTACAACCCACACAAGTGGCTCAGGTAGTGCAGCTCATCCAGGATGGCACATCAATGCGAGCTGTGGCAAGAAGGTTTGCTGTGTCTGTCAGCGTAGTGTCCAGAGCATGGAGGCGCTATCAGGAGACAAGCCAGTACATCAGGAGACGTGGAGGAGGCCGTAGGAGGGAAACAACCCAGCAGCAGGACCGCTACCTCCACCTTTGTGCAAGGAGGAGCAGGAGGAGCACTGCCAGAGCCCTGCAAAATGACCTCCAGCAGGCCACAAATGTGCATGTGTCTGCTCAAACGGTCAGAAACAGACTCCATGAGGGTGGTATGAGGGCCCGACGTCCACAGGTGGGGGTTGTGCTTACAGCCCAACACCGTGCAGGACGTTTGGCATTTGCCAGAGAACACCAAGATTGGCAAATTCGCCACTGCCGCCCTGTGCTCTTCACAGATGAAAGCAGGTTCACACTGAGCACGTGACAGACGTTACAGAGTGGAGACGCCGTGGAGAACGTTCTGCTGCCTGCAACATCCTCCAGCATGACCGGTTTGGCGGTGGGTCAGTCATGGTGTGAGGTGGCATTTCTTTGGGGGGGCCGCACAGCCCTCCATGTGCTCGCCAGAGGTAGCCTGACTGCCATTAGGTACCGAGATGAGATCCTCAGACCCCTTGTGAGACCATATGCTGGTGCGGTTGGCCCTGGGTTCCTCCTAATGCAAGACAATGCTAGACCTCATGTGGCTGGAGTGTGTCAACAGTTCCTGCAAGAGGAAGGCATTGATGCTATGGACTGGCCCGCCCGTTCCCCAGACCTGAATCCAATTGAGCACATCTGGGACATCATGTCTCACTCCATCCACCAACGCCACGTTGCACCACAGACTATACAGGAGTTGGCGGATGCTTTAGTCCAGGTCTGGGAGGAGATCCCTCAGGAGACCATCCGCCACCTCATCAGGAGCATGCCCAGGCGTTGTAGGGAGGTCATACAGGCACGTGGAGGCCACACACACTACTGAGCCTCATTTTGACTTGTTTTAAGGACATTACATCAAAGTTGGATCAGCCTGTAGTGTGGTTTTCCACTTTAATTTTGAGTGTGACTCCAAATCCAGACCTCCATGGGTTGATAAATTGGATTTCCATTGATTATTTTTGTGTGATTTTGTTGTCAGCACATTCAACTATGTAAAGAAAAAAGTATTTAATAAGATTACTTCTTTCATTCAGATCTAGGATGTGTTGTTTAAGTGTTCTTTATTTTTTTGAGCAGTATATATCAATATTAGGATGAGCAATGTCTCAGTGGCATTGACTAAAATACTGCGTTACACCTTTCATATGTATATACTGTATGTAAACATTATTAAAGTGACTAGTGTTCCATTTAAAGTGACCAGTGATTCCATGTCTATGTACATAGGTCAGCAGCCTCTAAGGTGCAGGGTTGAGTAACCGGGAGGTCAAATCAAATCAAATGTATTTGTCACATACACATGGTTAGCAGGTGTTAATGCAAGTGTAGCGAAATGCTTGTGCTTCTAGTTCTGACCATGCAGTAATATTTAACAAGTAATATAACCGGTAGCCGGCTAGATGGGAACATGCACGCACACCCAACAGGGTAGTGAGGACATACAGTTGAAGTCGGAAGTTTACATACAGTGCCTTGCGAAAGTATTCGGCCCCCTTGAACTTTTCGACCTTTTGCCACATTTCAGGCTTCAAACATAAAGATATTAAACTGTATTTTTTTGTGAAGAATCAACAACAAGTGGGACACAATTATGAAGTGGAACGAAATTTATTGGATATTTCAAACTTTTTTAACAAATAATAAACTGAAATTGGCCGTGCAAAATGATTTAGCCCCTTTACTTTCAGTGCAGCAAACTCTCTCCAGAAGTTCAGTGAGGATCTCTGAATGATCCAATGTTGACCTAAATGACTAATGATGATAAATAGAATCCACCTGTGTGTAATCAAGTCTCCGTATAAATGCACCTGCTCTGTGATAGTCTGAGGTCCGTTTAAAGCGCAAAGAGCATCATGAAGAACAAGGAACACACCAGGCAGGTCCGAGATACTGTTGTGGAGAAGTTTAAAGCCGGATATGGATACAAAAAGATTTCCCAAGCTTTAAACATCCCAAGGAGCACTGTGCAAGCGATAATATTGAAATGGAAGGAGTATCAGACCACTGCAAATCTACGAAGACCCGGCCGTCCCTCTAAACTTTCAGCTCATACAAGGAGAAGACTGATCAGAGATGCAGCCAAGAGGCCCATGATCACTCTGGATGAACTGCAGAGATCTACAGCTGAGGTGGGAGACTCTGTCCATAGGACAACAATCAGTCGTGTACTGCACAAATCTGGCCTTTATGGAAGAGTGGCAAGAAGAAAGCCATTTCTTAAAGATATCCATAAAAAGTGTTGTTTAAAGTTTGCCACTAGCCACCTGGGAGACACACCAAACGTGGAAGAAGGTGCTCTGGTCAGATGAGACCAAAATCGAACTTTTTGGCAACAATGCAAAACGTTATGTTTGGCGTAAAAGCAACACAGCTCATCACCCTGAGCACACCATCCCCACTGTCAAACATGGTGGTGGCAGCATCATGGTTTGGGCCTGCTTTTCTTCAGCAGGGGCAGGGAAGATGGTTAAAATTGATGGGAAGATGGATGGAGCCAAATACAGGACCATTCTGGAAGAAAACCTGATGGAGTCTGCAAAAGACCTGAGACTGGGACGGAGATTTGTCTTCCATAAAGACAATGATCCAAAACATAAAGCAAAATCTACAATGGAATGGTTCACAAATAAACATATCCAGGTGTTAGAATGGCCAAGTCAAAGTCCAGACCTGAATCCAATCGAGAATCTGTGGAAAGAACTGAAAACTGCTGTTCACAAACGCTCTCCATCCAACCTCACTGAGCTCGAGCTGTTTTGCAAGGAGGAATGGGCAAAAATGTCAGTCTCTCGATGTGCAAAACTGATAGAGACATACCCCAAGCGACTTACAGCTGTAATCGCAGCAAAAGGTGGCGCTACAAAGTATTAACTTAAGGGGGCTGAATAATTTTGCACGCCCAATTTTTCAGTTTTTTATTTGTTAAAAAAGTTTGAAATATCCAATATTTCGTTCCACTTCATGATTGTGTCCCACTTGTTGTTGATTCTTCACAAAAAATTACAGTTTTATATCTTTATGTTTGAAGCCTGAAATGTGGCAAAAGGTCAAAGTTCAAGGGGGCCGAATACTTTCGCAAGGCACTGTACACTTAGGTTGGAGTCATTAAAACTCATGTTTCAACCACTCCACAAATTTCGGTTAGGACATCTATTTTGTGCATGACACAAATAATTTTTACAACAATTGTTTACAGACAGATTATTTCACTTATAATTCACTGTATCACAATTCCAGTGGGTCAGAAGTTTACATACACTAAGTTGACTGTGCCTTTAAACAACTTGGAAAATTACAGAAAATCATGTCATGGCTTTAGAAGCTTCTGATAGGCTAATTGACATCATTTGAGTCAATTGGAGGTGTACCAGTGGATGTATTTCAAGGCCTACCTTCAAACTCAGTGCCTCTTTGCTTGACATCATGGAAAAATCAAAAGAAATCAGCCAAGACCTCAGAAAAAGTAATGTAGACCTCCACAAGTCTGGTTCATCCTTGGGAGCAATTTCCAAATGCCTGAAGGTACCACGTTCATCTGAACAAACAATAGTACGCAAGTATAAACACCATGGGAACACGCAGCCGTCATACCGCCCAGGAAGGAGACGCGTTCTGCCTCCTAGAGATTAACGTACTTTGGTGCGAAAAGTGCAAATCAATCCCAGAACAACAGCAAAGGACCTTGTGAAGATGCTGGAGGAAACGGGTACAAAAGTATCTATATCCACAGCAAAACGAGTCCTGTATCGACATAACCTGAAAGGCCGCTCAGCAAGGAAGAAGCCACTGCTCCAAAACCACCATAAAAAAAGCCATGGTTTGCAACTGCACATGGGGACAAAGATCGTACTTTTTGGAGAAATGTCCTCTGGTCTGATGAAAGAAAAATAGAACTGTTTGGCCATAATGACCATCGTTATGTTTGGAGGAAAAAGGGGGACGCTTGCAAGCCGAAGAACACCATCCCAACCGTGAAGCACGGGGGTGGCAGCATCATGTTGTGGTGGTGCTTTGCTGCAGGAGGGACTGGTGCACTTCACAAAATAGATGGCATCATGAGGCAGGAAAATTATGTGGATATATTGAAGCAACATCTTAAGACATCAGTCAGGAAGTTAAAGCTTGGTCGCATTTGGGTCTTCCAAATGGACAATGACCCCAAGCATACTTCCAAAGTTGTGGCAAAATGGCTTAAGGACAACAAAGTCAAGGCATTGGAGTGGCCATCACAAAGCCCTGACCTCAATCCCATAGAAAATTTGTGGGAAGAACTGAAAAAGCGCATGTGAGCAAGGAGGCCTACAAACCTGACTCAGTTACACCAATTCTGTCAGGATGAATGGGCCAAAATTCACCCAATTTATTGTTGGAAGCTTGTGGAAGGCTACCTGAAACGTTTGACCCAAGTTAAACAATTTAAAGGCAATGCTTCCAAATACTAATTGAATGTATGTAAACTTCTGACCCACTGAGAATGTAATGAAAGAAATAAAAGCTGAAATAAATCCTTCTCTCTACTATTCTGACATTTCACATTCTTAAAATAAAGTGGTGATCCTAACTGACCTAAGACTGGGAATTTTTACTAGGATTAAATGTCAGGAATTGTAAAAAAAAAACTGAGTTTAAATGTATTTGGCTAAGGTGTATGTAAACTTCCGACTTCAATTGTAGCTGGCTCGCTCCACTGCACAGTGCTATCATCCAGACTCTAAACCACAGATGCGTCACTCTATCATTGTCCATTGTGTTGCCATTTTGTGCCTAACTTTGCCTTGCTCTGCATTCTAGGGCATTAAGGTGGAGCTGGAGTCTGTGCAGGAGGAGCTCAGCAGCACCAGGAAAGATAAATTCATGCTGCAGGCCAAGGTGGGGGAGCTGAGGAACAGCATGAAGACTGTCCTGCTGCAGAACCAGCAGCTCAAACTGGACCTCAAACAGAACCGCCTCCGGAAGGTGAGCTACCTGAGGAAGAAGAGGCCATTTTTTATTTTTGTCAGATGTTATGGCTTTTTAATATTGGTGTTGTGTCAAATTGAGACCTACCTGGCTGAGACTGAGGTGTACTTTTTTATTAACATGTTTCTATAAGTAGGGATGGTATTTCAATATTGGCGTGTTTGGTAGAATATACAGCTCATCCAATGGCTTTGAAAAGGTGGTGGATATCCAAGTGTAACATGGTATAAAGTGCATTCGGAAGTATGCAGACCCCTTGACAAACGAAAACAGTTTTGTTGAAATTTTAGCAAATGTAAAAAATAAAAAACAGAAAATGCCTTATTTATGTAAGTATTCAGATCCTTTGCTATGAGACTCAAAATTGAGCTCAGGTGCATGCTGTTTCCACTGATCATCCTTAAGATGTTTCTACAACTTGGAGTCCATCTGTGGTAAATTCAATTGATTGGACATAATTTGGAAAGGCACACACCTGTCTATAAGGTCCCACAGTTGACAGTGCGCATATCAGAGCAAAAAACAAGCCATGAGGTTGAAGGAATTGTCCATAGAGCTCCGAGACAGGATTGTGTCGAGGCACAGATCTGGGGAAGGGTACCAATAAATGTCTGCAGCATTGAAGGTCCCCAAGAACACAGTGGCCTCCATCATTCTTAAATGGAAGAAGTTTGGAACCACCAAGGCTCTTCCTAGAGCTGGCTGCCCGGCCTGGGGGGTGGGCCTTGGTCAGGGAGGTGACCAAGAACCCAGTGGTCCCTCTGACAAAGCTCCAGAGTTCCTCTGTGGAGATGGGAGAACCTTCCAGACAGACAACCATCTCTGCAGCACCCCACGAATCAGATTTAAATCATTGGCCTGAATGCCAAGTGTCACGTCTGGAGGAAACCTGGCACCATCCCTACGGTGAAGTATGGTGGTGGCAGCATCATGGTGGGGTGATGTTTTTCAGTGGGAGGGATTGGGAGACTAGTCAGGATCGAGGGAAAGATGAACAGTGCAAAGTACAACGAGATCCTTGATCCAGAGTGCTCAGGACCTCAGACTGGGGCGAAGGTTCACCTTCCAACAGGACAACGACCCTAAGCACACAGCCAAGACAATGCAGGAGTGGCTTCGGGACAAGTCGCTGAATGTCCTTGAGTGGCCCAGCCAGATCCCTTACTTGAACCCGATCGAACATCTCTGGAGAGACCTGAAAATAGCTGTGCAGTGACACTCCGCATCCAACCTGACAGAGCTTGAGAGGATCTGCAGAGAAGAATGGGAAAAACTCCCCAAATACAGGTGTGCCAAGCTTGTAGTGTCATACCCAAGAAGACTTGAGGCTGTAATCGCTGCCAAAGGTGCTTCAACAAAGTACTAAGTAAAGGGTCTGAATACTTATGTAAATGTGATATTTCATTTTTTTTATTTTTTATAAATTTGCAAAAATGTCTAAACCTGTTTTTGCTTAGTCATTATGGGCTATTGTGTGTAGATGGGGGGGGAGACTATTTAATACATTTTAGAATAAGGCTGTAACGTAACAAAATATGGAAAAGTCAAGGGGTCAGAATACTTTCCGAATGCACTGTTTTGTTCTGGTTTGATGAAGGGGTATGAAAAGTTGTTATTTCCTAATAAACACACTTAAGAGCATATCACACAGAATGCAGGCTTCCTTTATGTGCTGATGTGTTCCTTTCCTGATTGAGCAGCAGAGGATGGAGCCATCAAACCCATCGAACCCAGTGACCCCGGTGAAGATCCCAGACTGCCCTGTGCCTGCCTCCCTGCTGGATGAGCTGCTCAAGCCCTCTGCCTCCGTCAACAAGGAGCCCCTCAATAACCTGCACAACTGTCTGCGCCAGCTCAAGTAAGAAAATACCACCATGTCTTCCTTACCTTCTGGGAGTGGAAAACCTGTGGGGAAAATATGCTATTGTAGCTCACGATAACCAGAATGAAATCCTTTACTCTCAAAAACATATTTGTCTCACATGTGGATGGTGTATTATAATGATGTAATAGGAATCTGATGCCAGTACACTAAAGTGATGGTGTGTTTCCTGCAGGCATGAGATGGACAGCCTTCAGAAGCAGATGGAGGAGCACACGGTCACCGTGCATGAGTCCATGACGTCATGGACTAACGCAGAGGAAGAACTGGCTCGACTGGGGGTGCCGCTGGACAATGACTCCACAACGTCCACCCATCTAAACCATGTGGACAGTAACAGAGGAGGAGCGGAGGAGGAGACACAGCCATTGTAATGCAGCACCTTCTCAGGCAGACAGAGTGGAGTTTTATCCACAAGACCACTTATTTTTTACCTCCCTACCTAACCAACCCCCCATTTCTTATCAATTGCTGCCAACATTTGGCATTATTATCCCATTAGCACAGGCAATGCTTGGGTAAAGTAATTTGTACTTATACCATAGCTTTACTCTTTATTTGAACTTTCCCTGTCTATATTTCTGTTATGGCTGTCATATTTATTTATTTAAAATTCAGGAATTACAATATTGAATCTTAAATAACATTGACAACTCCTCTGTTAGGGGATTCCTCTGGTCTTCTGCTTTGAAGTCATAGACCCCATGTAAGGCCTATTCTCTATGTCTCTCAAACAATCAAAATTTGCCATGACAACTGACCCTTACCCCAGTTTAATTATGGTAGAGGTTTGTTTGCGCATACTGGTACTTTCTCATGCTCCAGTTAGATAAGTAAGACTTTAAAGCCTGCATAAAGTGTCTGCCATTGTTGTTATAAGCTATATTGTTAGTAACACATACTACAGACCCTTCTGAACTGTTTTTCTGTGCCTGTGAATGAGAGCCAGTCCGTAAACATGAATTCCAAATCAATCCCTAATCTCCCCACTTAGACACTCATGAAGATCTAAATTGATTGGATGAATGTTTTTTTTTTAAGTTATTGAACCTTTATTTAACTAGGAAAGTCAGTTAAGAACAAATTCTTATTTAGAATGACGGCCTACACCGTCCCAACCCGGACGACGCTGAGCCAATTGAGCGCGCCCTACGGGACTCCCAATTGCGGCCTGTTGTGATACAGCCTGGATGGTTACTGTGAAACAGTAACCATACTACACACATTCAATCCTCTCAGGTCTACACAAGTGTATAGGGTGTAGGCTAGGGGTTGATTTGGGATGTAGAATCATCTGGTCAAATGCCCCTGTGGCTTTTGGACTGATGGGGATTCATCAATCATTCTCCTTTTAGTACGCCTCACATTTTAATGTCATTAACGTCAATCTATTTGTTTTTTAATTGCTTCTTGTTGAAAAAGCAGTGTTCTCTTTTTTTATATATATAAAGCTTTCTATGGACATATCACTGTGGGCTCTGCAACTGTGTGGAATCCTTCTTAACTGTGTATGAAGTTGTTTGTTGTCTGATTTGGACTGTAGTAATGTGTTTTGCAAAGCCTTAATAAGGAATATTTTTTGAAGGACTAAATGTTATGAATGAAAGTATCATTATTCCTATTGAAAGTGTGTGTTTGCAAATCCAAACTGAATTGTTTATGGTTAAATACTTGGGTAGTCTCAACCGATGTTGCACAATTAATTAGGGCTTCCTGTAACTGACTGAGGGGAAGGTGTAAGATAACTTTTACGCAAAATGTTACTACTTCTTTGAGTGAGATGTATTCATTTTTGTTGTTACTATGGTTTCATATTTACAGAAAAAGTCCACCCCTTAATTGCTTGTTTAATTCCTTTGAGGTTGGTTTTCTGTCAAGGGAAACTGATTATACTTTTTTCTCTCTACTTATTCCTATAATTGAATGACTTGATCATTATGTAATAGTGTGATGAGCAAAAAGAAACATTGGAGAACGATAAAATGTTTATAGATATGCAACCTGTAAATCAAAGCATTTTTTTTTTTCAAACTGACAATTGTTAAGTCCAAATGAAGACGGCAATGGGCACCATAACCTACAGCACATGCAGTTGTGATGTGACTGATGTTTTATATGCCAGTTTACTCAATTCCAGACAACCTGTATCATACCAGTCAAAGTAAATATAATATTTTTAACCACACTGTAATAACATGGGTATTTTCAAAGGGACAACCTATAGTTGAAGGGAAAGCTATGTTCAGTTGACTGGTAATTGATAACTGATAACATTGACTATATTCTAAGCTACCTTTTACTGTTATCTGTATATTTGAATACATAACATCTGTTGGTACATGGAGCTGGGATACTAGTTCTCTAAATAAACCTTGCTGTATTTGCTGTTCAATCTTTTAATCTGAAAAGATTTGCATAGAACTGCTAAACAGATGAATTCCAATATATAAAATGTTACAAATATAATTGTATTTCTCATAAAGTTGAACTATTCGTCAATGCTCATCCATTTTCTCATTTCATACACTGCCATTTGATAGTTAAGTTGGCTCGAGGACTTATAATTGATTAGATTACCTTTAATTTGTTAATTGATCCCATGCTTCATAATTTTTTCCAAACTGGCTTTTCCATAGCTATCTTTTATATTTGGAGATACATATCCAATTTGTTAATAGGATATAGTTTATGATAGATTACAGTGGTGGAAAAAGTACCCAACTGTCATACTTGAGTAAAAGACACCTTAATAGAAAATGACTCAAGTAAAAGTCAAAGTACTAGGTTTAAAATATATTTAAGTATCAAAAGTAAAAATCATTTCAAATTCCTTATATTAAGCAAACCAGATGCCACCATTTTTTTTTACGGAAGCCATGGGCACGCTCCAACATTGAGAAATAATTTACAAACGAAGCATGTGTGTTTAGTGAGTCTGCCAGATCAGAGGCAGTAGGGATGACCAGGGATGTTCGGTTGATAAGTGTGTGAATTGGATTATTGTCCTGTCCTGCTAAGCATTCAAAATGTAACGACTCATTTTGGGAGTCAAGGAAAATGTATGTAGTAAAATGTACAATGTTTTCTTAAGAAATGTATTGAAGTAAAAGTAGTCAAAAATAGAAATAGTAAAGTACAGATACCCCCAAGAAAATACTTAAGTAACGTTAGTACTTTAAAGTATTTACTTTACACCAGTGACAGATTATGACTGACTGGCTGGCTAGCATGGCTCACTTCAGAGTACAGGCTCAATTTCGAGCAAGCATTATGTTAGTCATAACCTGGGTCCTTTATCATCACATTTTAAAACCGTCGCGGTGAGGACAGAACTTGGCAGGAGGAGAGCAAGGAGGTGTGCATGCTAACGTTGATTATGTTGTCATTTCAAATACTGTGAAATAAGTGACGTTTCCAAGTCAAAATGTACCAGTCGTTGCGTTAACAAAATATCATTGTGTTATCCAACTTGTTTACTCAATCTACAGTTGTCACAGCTAACTAGCTAGCTAATTGTTGTTGGTTGTACAGTAACTATCGTATGTCTGCCTATACACGGGTAGCTACCTGGTGGTGTTTTTCTGAAGGATCAAATTGATTTTAATGTTGTGGGGTATACTTTTCTTCGGTTAGCCATGTTATATATGAGAAGTGTGTTGCTGGCTAGCTAGCTAGGTAGTTTTTAGGCTAGACTTCCGGTTTAACACGCCAGCAATTAATCGTGTAGGAGTGTTTTGCACCGGCTGAAAGTTTATTCCATTCAATTTGGATCCGCGCTGCCTCCCGGGCTTGAGCCAGGTGCCCGGCTCTGTGCGACTGCCAAGTCGGCACAAAACAAAATAGACTTAACTAAGCACGTGTAGTAATGTGAGTAGGATTTGCTTTTGATTAAAACGCATTATCTTCCTTCCCAATGAAAACTACTTGATAAATCTAACATTTATTTTATGGAAAATAGATGTTCTATGTTTATGAATGATGACCGAGATGCCCATATTACTGTTCGATTTGAGAATGGCTCCCCCCCTCCGTTTTTGCCTGATGAAGTGACAGGCCATAGCCGGTGTACCCCGGGCCAGAATAATCGAACCCCCTCACTGGCATGAGCCCTGCCTTGGAAGTGAGCATGCGTACAATGTCTGGTAAACAATGAGACGATCCAGACCGTCTTGAGCATTGTCTATTTTAACAGTTTATCTTTGCTGAATATTAAAATACATTTCAGATCATGAACGAAAATAAATGAAAGTGATGTCTGGTAAGTAGGGATGTACATGTGTCATCAGTTGTAATCAAGTCTGAGTTAAAATAGATTTGTATCGGTAAAATTACCATGAAGACATGAGATATCAAATTGTTAACGCATGAAAGTAGATAACTGGAATGGCACTTGGGCGTGACACCATGCGATTGAATCGATTAAGATTCTAAATATTCCCACGCTTCCTCTGAAATCGGTGATGTTAAAAAATATCGAACGCAAAAGGCTTTAAAATGTGATTTATTCCTAGATTTTGACCAGAGCTTCCCCCCCCGTGCAAATATTTCGAATCGCCCGTTCCGTTCATTATGGCTTGCATGTTTGTGAAGCTGCTTAAAAACCAAGCGTCACGTAGGCGGGCTGCAGTGGGGTTAAGGTTTATTTTAGGGTTTTTTCATATCCAAGAGAAATCATTTGTTCTAGGCTTTGAAACAGTTACAGCTATACCTATTTGTCCTTTAATGGCAGAGCCGTACTTACGGGCTGTTTAGTATGGATCAGGCTGAATGTGGTGGACTTGTTATCAATATGCTCAAAAGGGGGTCTGTTCAGTGTTTTTAATTCTTCCTAAATATGTTTAAAATCTATTTCCTAACCATGCAAAGATTAAGAAGTAGCCATAGGCACATTAGTCACTGTATTGTATTATACTGTCAGTGTCACTATCATTACACAGCAGTTTGACTATCAAATCCCTCCCTCCCCAATGCAGGTAGCCTAGCTGAAGCATGGAGGCGGTTCTGAGCAGGCTGAGAGGGCTGAGTGCAGACGAGCTGCGAGAGGAGTTCACCAGGGCCGACCTCAAGTGCGGCCCAATCACTGCCACCACTCGCGCCATCTTCGAGAGGAAGTTGGCCCGCGTCTTGACAGAAGCCGAGGGCAGCAGCAGCGCCACAGACACGGACAGTAGCAGTAATGCCACCACCACAGGCCCAGGCAGCAGTGCAATGGCCGCCAGTGCAGCAGGGCAGGCCAAACCGCTGCCATCATGTGCCACAACATCAGCACCCACTGGCACTGACTCTCTTAAGGTTGTCAATGACGAGGTGGACTTTGGTTACGGAATGGGGCTCAATCCCCCAGAGGAAGAGGAACTTGGCCTGACAGTAAAGTCAAGAACCCCTTGTAATATCGGTGTGGAAGACCCTGGCTCTCAGTCTAAAGCAGAGACTCCTTCAAAGACAGCACAAATGTCACCAACGTTCTTCTATGGAGTGTGTCCGTTGTGGGATGATGTCTTGGCTACAAATGGTAAGACACAGATTGTTGACTTGTATTTTACATTTGTATCTTAAAGCATAATTGAGAAATAATTAATTTCAATTTGAATATTTGAAATGTTGGCCTCCTTTTAGACTCATTATTTCATCTGTATGTGCTACAAAGCAAACTGTCATACAGTACATTCTGAAAGTATTCAGACCCATTAACTTTTTCCACATTTTGTTACGTTAGTCTTCTAAAGTGGAATACATTGTTTCCCCCCCCCCTCAATCTACACACCTTTGGCAGTGATTACAGCTTCGAGTCTTCTTGGGTATCAAATCAAATCAAATTTATTTATATAGCCCTTCGTACATCAGCTGAAATCTCAAAGTGCTGTACAGAAACCCAGCCTAAAACCCCAAACAGCAAGCAATGCATGTGAAAGAAGCACGGTGGCTGGGAAAAACTCCCTAGGAAAAACTCCTGAGAAAGGCCAAAAACCTAGGAAGAAACCTAGAGAGGAACCAGGCTATGAGGGGTGGCCAGTCCTCTTCTGGCTGTGCCGGGTGGATATTATAACAGAACATGGTCAAGATGTTAAAATGTTCGTAAATGACCAACATGGTCAAATAATAATAATCATAGTAATTGTCGAGGGTGCAACAAGCACGTCCGGTGAACAGGTCAGGGTTCCGTAGCCGCAGGCAGAACAGTTGAAACTGGAGCAGCAGCATGGCCAGGCGGACTGGGGACAGCAAGGAGTCATCATGCCAGGTAGTCCTGAGGCATGGTCCTAGGGCTCAGGTCCTCCGAGAGAAAGAGAGAAAGAAAGAGAGAAAGAAAGAGAGAATTAGAGAGAGCATATTTACATTCACACAGGACACCGGATAAGACAAGAGAATACTCCAGATGTAACAGACTGACCCTAGCCCCCCGACACATAAACTACTGCAGCATAAATACTGGAGGCTGAGACAGGAGGGATCAGAAGACACTGTGGCCCCATCCGATGATACCCCCGGACAGGGCCAAACAGGCAGGATATAACCCCACCCACTTTGCCAAAGCACAGCCCCCACACCACTAGAGGGATATCTACAACCACCAACTTACCGTCCGAAGACAAGGCCGAGTATAGCCCACAAAGATCTCCGCCACGGCACAACCCAAGGGGGGGGCGCCAACCCAGACAGGAAGACCACGTCAGTGGCTCCACCTACTCAAGTGACGCACCCCTCCCATGGACGGCATGGAAGAACACCAGTAAGTCAGTGACTCAGCCCCTGTAAAAGGGTTAGAGGCAGAGAATCCCAGTGGGAAGAGGGGAACCGACAAGGCAGAGACAGCAAGGGCGGTTCGTTGCTCCAGCCTTTCCGTTCACCTTCACACTCCTGGGCCAGACTATACTTAATCATAGGACCTACTGAAGAGATAAGTCTTCAGTAAAGACTTAAAGGTTGAGACTGAGTCTGCGTCTCTCACATGGGTAGGCAGACCATTCCATAAAAATGGAGCTCTATAGGAGAAAGCCCTACCTCCAGCCGTTTGCTTAGAAATTCTAGGGACAATTAGGAGGCCTGCGTCTTGTGACCGTAGCGTACGTGTAGGTATGTACGGCAGGACCAAATCGGAAAGATAGGTAGGAGCAAGCCCATGTAATGCTTTGTAGGTTAGCAGTAAAACCTTGAAATCAGCCCTTGCCTTAACAGGAAGCCAGTGTAGGGAGGCTAGCACTGGAGTAATATGATCAAATTTTTTGGTTCTAGTCAGGATTCTAGCAGCCGTATTTAGCACTAACTGAAGTTTGTTTAGTGCTTTATCCGGGTAGCCGGAAAGTAGAGCATTGCAGTAGTCGAGCCTAGAAGTAACAAAAGCATGGATTAATTTTTCTGCGTCATTTTTGGACAGAAAGTTTCAGATTTTTGCAATGTTACGTAGATGGAAAAAAGCTGTCCTTGAAGCAGTCTTGATATGTTCTTCAAAAGAGAGATCAGGGTCCAGAGTAACGCCGAGGTCCTTCACAGTTTTATTTGAGACGACTGTACAACCATCCAGATTAATTGTCAGATTCAGCAGAAGATCTCTTTGTTTCTTGGGACCTAGGACAAGCATCTCTGTTTTGTCCGAGTTTAAAAGTAGAAAATTTGCAGCCATCCACTTCCTTATGTCTGAAACACAGGCTTCTAGCGAGGGCAATTTTGGGGCTTCACCATGTTTCATTGAAATGTACAGCTGTGTGTCGTCCGCATAGCAGTGAAATTTAACATTATGTTTTCGAATGACATCCCCAAGAGGTAAAATATATAGTGAAAACAATAGTGGTCCTAGAACGGAACCTTGAGGAACACCGAAATTTACAATTGATTTGTCAGAGGACGAACCATTCACAGAGACAAACTGATATCTTTCCGACAGATAAGATCTAAACCAGGCCAGAACTTGTCCATGTAGACCAATTTGGGTTTCCAATCTCTCCAAAAGAAGGTATGATGCTAGAAGCTTGGCACACCTGTATTTGGGGAATTTCTCTCCTTCTTCTCTGCAGATTCTCTCAAGCTCTGTCAGGTTGGATGGGGAGAGTCGCTGCACAGCTATTTTCAGGTCTCTCCAGAGATGTTAGATTGGGTTCAAGTCTGCTCTGGTTGGGCCACTCAGGACATTGAGACTTGTCCCGAAGCCACTCCTGCGTTGTCTTGGCTGTGTGCTTAGGTTCGTTGTCCTGTTGGAAGGTGAACCTTCACCCCAGTCTGAGGTCCTGAGCGTTCTGGAGCAGACTTTCATCAATGCTCTCTCTGTACTTTGCTCCGTTCATCTTTCTCTCGATCCTGACTAGTCTCCCAGTCCATACCACTGAAAAATATCCCCACAGCATGATGCTGCCAACACCGTGCTTCACCATAGGGATGGTGCCAGGTTTCCTCCAGACGTGACGCTTGGCAGTCAGGCCAAAGAGTTCAATCTTGGTTTCATCAGACCAGAGAATCTTGTTTCTCATGGTCAGTCCTTTTAGGTGCCGTTTTGGCAAACTCCAAGTGGGCTGTCATATGCCTTTTTACTGAGGAGTAGCCACTCTACCATAAAGGCCTGATTGGTGGAGTGCTGCAGAGATCGCTGTCCGTCTGGAAGGTTCTCCCATCTCCACAGAGGAACTCTGGAGCTCTGTCAGAGTGACCATCGGGTTCTTGTCACCTCCCTGACCAAGGCCCCTCTCCCCCGATTACTCAGTTTGGCCAGGCGGCCAGCTCTAGGAAGAGCCTTGGTGGTTCCAAACTTCTTCCATTTAAGAATGATGAAGGCCACTGTGTTCTTGGGGACCTTCAATGCTGCAGACAGTTTTTGGTACCCTTCCACAGATCTGTGCCTTGACACAATCCTGTCTCAGAGCTCTACGGACAATTCCTTTGATCTCATGGCTTGGTTTTTGCTCTGACATGCACTGTCAACTGTGGGACCTTTATATTGACCGGTGTGTGCCATTCCAAATCATGTTCAATCAATTGAATTTATCACAGGTGGACTCCAATCAAGCATCTCAAGGATGATCAATGGAAACAGGATGCACCTTAGCTCAATTTCAAGTCTCATAGCAAAGGGTCTGAATACTTATGTAAATAAGATATCTGTTTTTTATTTGTAATGCATTTCGCTTTGTTATTATGGGGTATTGTGTATAGGTTGAGGATTTTTTTTCTTCATTTCATTCATTTTAGAATAAGACTAACGTAATAAAATGTGGGAAAAGTCAAGGGGTCTGAATACTTTCAGAATGCACTGACTGTATGAAGCTGTACCACTTGCTCTGCTATGAGTAGTACTTTGATTTCAATTAAAAAATCTGCCATTAATTGATCAATATTGAAAAATTATAAACGTGCATATTTAAAATATAACATTTGATTTGCTTAATTTTTGTATATATTGTTTAACATAATATACTCTACAGAAATTCTGGTCCTGGAGGGCAGAACACTTTTGTTTTTGTTTCTACCTGGTAGTTAACTGCGCTCACCTGGTGTCCCAGGTCTGAGTTATTCCCTGATTAGGAGCCTTCCCTGTAGCTCAGTTGGTAGAGCATGGTGTTTGCAACACCAGGGTTGTGGGTTCGATTCCCACGGGGGACCAGCACAGAAAAATAATGTATGAAATGTATGCATTCACTACTGTAAGTCGTTCTGGATAAGGGCGTCTGCTAAATGACTAAATGTAAATGTAAGATGAAACCCAGAAGTGTTTCAGCCCACCTGGACGGGAATTGGGCAGCCCTGCTACAGAGTCCAATGGCGGAAGAGCTTTACACCACTCCAGCCGACGCTTGGCATTGTGCATGGTGTTCTTAGGCTTGTGTGTGGCTGCTTGGCCATGGAAACCCATTTCAGGAAGCACCCGGCGAACAGTTCTTGTGCTGATGTTGCTTCCGGAGGCAGTTAAGAACTCTTTAGTGAGTGTTGCAACCGAGGATAGACTATTTTTACACATTTCAGCACTTGGCGGTCCCGTTCTGTGAGTTTGTGTTGCCTACCACTTTGCGGCTGAGTCGTTAATTCTCCTAGACGTTTCCTCCACTTCATAATAACAGTACTTACAGTTGACCGGGGCAGCTCTAGCTCAACAGTGCTACGTTGAAAGTCACAGCTATTCAGTAAGGCCAATGTTTGTCTATGGAGATTGCATGGTTGTGTGCTCTATTTTCTACACCTGTCCGCAACGGGTGTGGCTGAAATAGCCAAATCCACTCATTTGAAGGGTGTCCACATACTTTTGTATATATAGGGTATATGTCATATATTTGTATCTGAAAGCATAATTATTATGCTTTAAGATTCAAATGTATGTCAACAATTCTTCCTCCAAAGGAGCTATGAATACAGTTTGGGGAGAAAAAAATATATATATATTTTTGTTCATTTTTTTTGTTGAGGAATCACCCAAACCTGCAATTTACTTTGGCCTGTTAATCAGTCAAAAGTGTATGTAATTATTTATTTTCACACAGAAATGCAAAGGTAGAGAGAGAACTGTTGGAAAGCTAGCTATGTTGATCCAAGAATGAAGTTGACCCCGCATGCTGTCACACCACAGTCAAGGTCCAACTCAAACATTTTATGTTGTCCATGACATCATGCTGTTCAGGGGTTGTTTTTGTTTTGACTTGAAGTCAGTGGTTGAGACACATAGAACATCTGTCACCTTTATATGGCATTCTGGATCAGCATGGCGACTACAATTTTTAGCAGTAGTAAGACTTTGAGCTGCTTTGCTTGTGATGGCATAATATCTGTCCATGATCTATTCTAAATCCAATTCTGGAATGTTTCTATTTGTAGGTAGACATCCGGAGCGATCTAAACATACATTTCAATGTTTATTTGTTCTTCCTGGTTCAGAGAGGTCCCATGTGTATGGGGATAAGAAGGAGGCTCTTCAGGCTGTGAAGATGATGAAAGGAGCTCGCTTTAAAGCCTTCTCCAATCGAGAGGATGCTGAGAAATTTGCCAAAGGGATCTGTGACTACTACCCCTCTCCCAGTAAATTTGCCCCCTGTGTCTCCCCTGTCATACCAGGCCTGGTCTTCTGCAAGGGTGAGTGTTGGGCTGAGGACAATTATTCTCTCCTCACAAAAAAGACATTAGCGCAGTACTTATTTGTACAGTCCTAGACAAATACACCAAGTCAATGCTTTTCAAGGGTATTTGGATAGCGTTTCATTTCTTGGACACACGTCCAAGTTTGAAACAAGAGTAAGCTGTTTATCGCATTCCACTGTCTCCGTCTCTCGGGTCTGTCGCATTAGACAACGTCCCTGTCGTGGAGGTAGACGCCATCAACAGGGAGAGGGCCAACAGCTTCAAAAGCCCTCGCTGCCAGGACCTGACAGCCAAGCTGAGGAAAGCTGTGGAGAAGGGGGATGAGGTGGCCTTCAGTGAGCTGGTCTGGAGCAACCCACGCTATCTCATCGGCTCTGGAGACAACCCCACCGTAGTGCAGGCGAGTCAGGGTGGAACAATAATCTTTAGTGGATGTGCGCCACCTTTAATATAGCCTATACTACTGCACCAGATTAATATACTGTAATGATATATGTGGTGTGGATGAAGCGTTTTTTTTTAGTTATTTTTTTAGTTAGCAGAATAATTCATCCTAAATGTTCTCCACACACTGAATTCATTCCTCCGTGTGTTCCCAGGAGGGATGCAGGTACAACGTGATGCACGTGGCAGCCAAGGAGAACGAGCCAGGGATCGCCCAGCTCCTGCTGGACACGCTGGAGAACCCGGATTTCATGAGGCTCATGTACCCTGATGACCTGGAGGCCATGATGCAGAAACGCATCCGATACATCGTGGACCTTTACCTAAACACCCCAGACAAGGCTGTGAGTATACTTACGATACCGCTCTCTCCAGCGGTGTAGTGGTTGTCATGGAGAAGTGGGTATTCTGAAGTTGTGTCTAAAAAAAGAAAACGCTATAAACGGTCCGCCCGGTGAAGGACAGGTGCCCTGTGTGAAAATGTTATTAACCGTGACATACCCACTGAATCCCATGTTGGTCTTTCACAGTCAGGCCAATCCAAGCTGTACTGTGATAGTATGCCCACTATTAAAACTGATAAATGAGGCTGTCAACCAGGTCAGAAATTCACAGGTTTCTGATATTTCCCTTTTTCCAGATTTCCGCTCTCAATGTCATACTTTTCTTAATAGTCCAGAACAATGCTTAAACCACGTCAGGAGACCACTTTTGAGGTCTGTGAAAAATCAGACTTTTAAAAAAAAAAAATTGTATTTAGGCCTACCCTTTAATTCAACTGTGTAGGCAACTGGCACTGTTTTCTTTGGTTAGCGACGTTTCTGTTGCAGGCGAGATGGAGTTTGTGAAAACAAATGGCCACTGGATTGATTCAAATAATCATATCATTCTGCCAGGAAGGCATAGGTTACTTTGTAGCTTGTTAACATTTAATAGAGAAGGTTTTGGGGAAAGCCTTTCCATCTACCAGAAGATAGTTAGGTCTAAAATTAGCATCAATATATTTGTCCTGTTCCTGAATTTTTTTGAAACCTGGACGTTTTACTTCATATTATGGGGCATGTCTTACCTTGCTTCAAAGTAGCCTATAGCCAAAATTTCACCATAGAAATTATTATTTTAAAAATACTTTCTCATACGTGCTCTTCTGTTCTATTGGTTTTCAAATCAACTTTATTTCATTGTCTAGCAGCCAAAGGTATTATCCTAGTCAAATTAGCAACCTGTGATACAGTAGTTTAATTTCTTTCATTGTCAAGCAGCCAAAGCCATTATCCTAGTCAAATTAGCAACCTGTGATACAGTAGTTTCATCTTTTAGATCTCCCCTCTTTTTAAATCTTAACGGATATTTCCGTCTCTGTCCATGAAACCGCTCGAATGTGCGGTGTGGCATTTTAGACCGGTGTTTTCTCGCAAATTGCATTTTGGAACATTTGCTCGTAGACCTACTGCCGTGTGCACATTGCTACTCTTAAAATGTGAAGAAATGATAGTTTGCTAACATTTTAAAGCTAAACATTCTGATCTGTTCCATCAGCCTTATTAATTAGTACGGCGTATACCTCCACTACTTTGATACACAGCGTTGGGAATAAGAAGTTAGTATACGCAATGGCCACTAAAAGAAAGTGGGTATACCTGCGTTATACCATCTACTACACCACTGGCTCTCTCCATATGTATTTTGCCTGCTGCCTTGTAGGTCTAACTGTAGGTATAACACTGAATAAGCCGGCCGTTTGTGCAGATGAAATAATTGTAAAAAATCGACAAATGATGTTAACTCTATGAAAGTACTTATTGAGTGCATGGCTATTGCCTACTATGTTTAGGTTGAACTGTAACCAACTTGTGTGTTTTGGATTGAAGTGCCTCTGTTCATGCTGTATGTCTGTCACTTTGGTTGTCTGTCCCAGGGCTTTGAGACACCACTCCACTTTGCCTGTAAGTTTGGGTGTCCAGAAGTGGTGAATGTCCTGTGTTCACATCCTGATACAGATAAAAACTGCAAAAACAAGTACGACCAGAAGCCATCTGATGTGAGTTTCTCCATAAATATTGAGTTTTAACAACTAGCTACCAACTGCTGATTGGTCCACATGACTACTTGATTTTCATGAAATTCTTCTGTTTCCCTGACAGGTTATTTGTGAAAGAAAAAACAAAACCCAAGAGGTGAAACAGAAGATATGTGACTATTTGGAAGGTAAGTGCACTGCCTCCCAATCACAGGACTTATGTTTTCCTATACTTCCCTATTTACCCAATAACACCTTCTCTTCTGTCACAGATCGCTGTTATATACGCCTACTGAGGGCCATAGACAACTCGTCCCAGCCTGTCATTGGTGCTCCCTGGTCACCTGAGCCATCAGAAACGCTTTCTCATTCGCTGGCTCCCAGGCTCACACGAAGTCCCATGGACCCGGTGATGGCAGTCAGGGCATTCGCTGGCCCACTCAGCCCATCTAAGGTCATTATCACATTATCTCCTTTCACCTCACACTCTTTTTCTCTTATTTTCACACTTCATTTCTTTCTTTTCTATTTTCATGTGGGAAGCTGTTGTAGAAACACAGGATGTATGTAACTTCTAATTGGTGTCTTCCTTGCAGGCAGATGAGTTCCGTCGGGTGTGGAAGACACCCCCCAGAGACAGGGCAGGCTACTTCCAGCACATCCTGAAGTCCGACCCTGACCGTGGAGCAGAGAGAGTGGGCAGGTACGTCTGGAAGTCCACAAGTTCAACAACGATGTTCTACTGTGTCGCCGTTACTTTACCATTTGAATGTCTTAGAAAAAGGAAGGATACATTTTTACACCCACTACAATGTACGCACGCTTCTCCAGCAGTAGTGTGTTATGTATTCCCTTACAGAGACCTTGCCAGGGAGCTGGGCCACCCCTGGGCTGAGTACTGGGACTTCCTGGATAGTTTCACAGACCTGTCGTCTGCAGGCGGCCTCCGTAAGCTGGAGGAGTACCTCAACAAGAAGGACTTCAGTCAGCGTGCACACGAAGAGGCAGGGGAGAACGTAACCAGCAACCGCTTCAGAACCCCTTCCCCAGGTAATGTTACCCTCACCAGTTGCTCTTGATAAACTGTATAGCTGTGGTATTGAATTCCAATGATCAAGTTTGAGAAAGGAGAGAGATGAGATGCCGCCATCAGTCTTGAATTGATGTTCCTGTACTATTTTAGATTGACCAGTAAATGTATTTCTTGTAGCTTAACATAAACATTTTGTCCCTCCTCTCTGCCATTCACAGGGAAGCCCAAGAAGTTCTGCAACTCCATCTCGGTGGGGGCCTTCCTGGACGAGGGTGATGACGTCAGCCTGGAGGAGATAAAGAACCGTCAGAACGCGGTGCTCACCAGCATCACCTCGGCGTGTTCTAAGGACAGTCTTGCGGGCGCTGTGGGTGGGCTGGGCCTCCATGAGTTCCACATCCTGCCCGTGTCCCACCACGGCCCCGATGACCTCATCGAGACAGCCGCCGAACGAGACCTTCTGTGCTCCTCCGTGTCAGAGAGCCTCCTCTCGCCCGTCTGCAACAACGGCCTTTGTCCCTCCACGGGGGCAGAGAGGACTCACAACGGGGACAAGGGGTCCCCCCGCGCCTCCTCTTCCCCCTCCCGTCTGCTGTCGCCTATCTCCAACCTGATGGTGGAGTTTGAGAGGATGTCCTTGCAGGACGAGCTGGACGGCCTTACCAGGGACAGGGTTCGGAGGAGTAGCGGGGGACACAAGGAGGGACTCTCCCGGGACGAACTGGCATCTGGGGTGGGCCGCCTCACGCTGGGGGGCAACAGCAACGAGGACTATTTGTTTGAGAGGGGCTGTAGCTTGGAGCCTGGGGACAGGGAGAGGCGTGTGAGGGAGGGAGAGGTGGAAAACCGGGCAAGTGGTGGAAGCGGCAGCTCGGAGGAGTACTTTACGGCTGAGGAGAGCTTGGAGGCTCTGGGCCAGAGGACTAGGGGGCCAGGGACGGTGTCGGGGCGCACGCTCTGCGCCAGATCTAAGTCGTGGGATCATGGAGGGAGGGATCTGAGCAGCTCCGGATCATCCAGCTCCTATACATCCCTGGACAACTCCCATGAGTTCCAAGCACGGATCCCGCCTCGCATCAGAAGGGGACTTTTCATTGAAGGGCAAGTGATGGGGATTAGGGTGACGGTTCTGAGGTTTTTAGTTAAGGACATTAGCAAGCAACAGAAATGAAATTTGTCAACACTTTAAACTTGTCTCTCTCGTTTTGTCTTTCAGGGATTCACCAACTAAGTTGGACAGAGAGGTCCTGTCCGCAATAGAAGTCATAGACATTGACCCCTCAAAGTTCCCCAGCATTCAGAAATGGAAAAGTACAATGCAGACATACACCTCTTCAGACATGCAAAGGTTGGTTTGACGATTCTTCACAGCAACAAAAAAAAGAAATGCCCCCATGAACAGTTGTCGTTGCCTGCAAGTTGTCTTGTAAATATGGAAACACATTGACAAGTGCTTAAAATGTCAACTGCTATCGTATGGAAGTAATAAACGCAGACTCTAATTATGGCTTTGTTTCTGTTTGTCTTTCAGCTGGTCCAGCCCTGTGGCGGTAAAAAGCAGCTCCAGGGTACATCGGGCCTCTCCCCTCACACACGGCTCTCCTGTCAGCAGCCTTTTGTCCCCTGCCGGGGGCCGCTTCAGTCCCGCACGGCACACAGGCTCTCCAGACTTCACCAGCACCAGCCGCTACAGCCCTGCACACGCCAGCTACATCCAGCACATCCGCCTCAGGCACATCAACGACCCCTAACAACCCCCCTCCCCCAGGCCAGAAACGATAGGCTACAACTCTGCCACCACGGTGGTTAAATATGCCAGAGCTCAAAACCACGTACCTAACAAAATATGCACAAGTGTCTTGAAGATTTATATTAATGATGTATGGTAATACTATATATTGCATACATATGAGATTCTCAGTATGTTGGGTTGTGACATACACTCAGACTTTTAAAAATAAGAAACAGGTTTCCTCCAGTCTGTGCTACACACTGTATGAGTGTTGAATAGACATTCATTTTATTCAGTGTGAAACACCTGTATCATAGCTCAGTCTACTTTCAATACAGCTGCACTCCCCAAAAGATTGAGTAGATGTTTGTTAAACCTCAATTTAATCCTCGATAGGATTCACTAACTGAGATGTTTTTAAAAAAATAAATAATTGTAGAGTTATTTTTGGTATGTCAGTCAGTAGCACAAAACCAACTTTTTATTGTGTGTCTTAAACCAACTGCCAGTGATTTTGTTTCTTCTCAGTTCAGGAATTGCCTTAATTGTCAAAAACGATGGACCAGTCAGTCTCCAATCAGAATTAGGCACATCCTGTCCAGTTTGATCAAAATGGATGCGTCCTGACAGACAACAGCATAGCAACCACCATCCTACTGGAGCTAGCACAACAAATGGCTGCAATGCAAACATGGGGAAAATGATAATACGCTGAGTTTTTCCATGTTTTTATTTTGTTATTTAATAAATTGAAATGTTTTCATTTTCCAGGTACCAATGTTTCTTTGTGCATCCTGGTCATTTCTGTGTTGTCTTGACACTTTACTTCTCTAACGACTGTCAGTCTCACACAAAAGCTGAAAGCTTAACTTCTTGAACGCTTCTTGGCTTTTCTAAATGTGTCTGAAAAATACCAAGCTGTACATAACAGGTTACTGTGGAGTGCAACAAAGACATGTTTACTAATGTATAATCAATGGCTGACTGAATATGAATGTGCAAGAACCTGCAATAGCCAAACTAGGAAGATCGCTATCACCATTAAAATAGTCCATTTACAAGCTAATCTAGAATTCAACAGCTGTCAATCCAAATTCAATAAAAATCACCCTTATTATATTGTCAGTCTGGGTCAGTATGAGAGATGTGAGTAATATTGAATGTGAATTTAAATCTTGATCAAAGGCACAAACTATTTAATGGAGAGGATTGTATTGTCCGTCGTACTTGTGCTTACAGGTGACAGATTAGATTCTGTTTTATGAATGTGGTGTTCTGCAAATTGCACCTAAATACTTAAACATGCTTATTGTGCTTTGGCATTCTGTGCTTTATTTTAAAGGCATAAAAAAGTTTAACTTCATCGCAAATTTTCCCCTCTTCTGTATGTCCAGATCTTCTCATTTGCGTTCGACTAATAAATACAAGTTTCCTCACCTTTGAATTGTTGTCATTTGAGCACTTTCTAACATTGTTACTGCCTGAAATGGTGGTGGCGCTCTTGTCCTCTAACAAATGACATTGTAATTTTCAAGCTTTGTAGTGCCAACACTAAGGTGCATTGGATTTGCTGTTAAGTCTTGAGCTAACCCTATTTTAAGACTGTACGAGTACTGATTTGGTGTACTACTGAGGAACACAAAACATTTACCATGTCTCCTTTATTGCATGTTTCTACTGAATACAACTATGAACCTCAGAGGAAGCCTTGATCCAAATACAAAAGTACTGAGCATGATAAGCATTTACAGCATTACAGTAAATATGCAATACAAATTTAGAATGTTTTTGGTTTTAAAATCCTTCAGTCCCTCAACTCTTCTACCCTTTACATTCATAATGAGTGGGCACTGGCAGTCATCTGATCAGCTTTCGGAGTTCAGTGATTGGCTACAGCAACAGTTCATACTGTATACTCCCCTTTTGCACTGTAGTTGGCAAACGATGGCACAGGAGTTGATCACAAAACACCACATAAAAGTATATCGTTGAATTTACAAAAATAACACCAAAAGTAACTTTCAAGACACTTAAGGATAAAATCAAGAGCCATTCAGTTCACCCTGTGACCGAGATCTAAAGCTCTCCGGGAGTGAATACTGTAGGTGGAACATTTCTCAGGTCCGTGTGAGTTTGTCTGGGGGCATGAACCCTGAGTCTCCCAGTGTCCTCAGTGCCACTCTGCCGCTGGGGCGGACAGTGAGCCAGGTGATGCTGCCGTTGTTCAGGCCCATCCTCAGCCAGCCCTCTGGGGGAAACTGCAGAGCCCTGAGACACAGAGGGAGGGATAGAGCCTGTAAGATCCACCAAAACACCCAAATGAGGGCTGGTCTATTTTTCAAAACAAATATTCACATATATCATGTGATGTTGAAAAGCACATCATTATAGTCATGAAATGCAAAAGACATCAGCAAGACAGTGAAATTGCTAGACAAAGTAATGTAGATTGGCATCATCTTGTTGGATGAGGCTTTGATCCAGCTTGCCTGGGGAGACCAACACACCTGCACACGAAATAGCGGATGACATTGGCATGACAGACGATGATCTCGTAGCTGTCCTCCTTCTGCTTGGGGTCAGCGCGGTGGATGTAGCGACGGAAAGCAGCCTCGATCCGGGCCCCGTCCTCGTGGTACTGCTGTAGAGCGGTAGAGGTCCACAGTGGTGGTGTCAGACGAGGGTTTGAGATGACCTCTGACCTCTCATTGGAATACATTGCATTGAATTATGTATTGAATGATGCAGACAGCAGTAACTAATAAGTGAAACTAAACAGGAAGTAATATGACAGAGAATTGGGCGTCTCACCACAGCGTCAGGCTTCCAGTGGTTAACAGGAGGCACAGGTTCGATGGGTGCTCCTTCTCTCAGCAAATCACAGCTCACCAGCTCTACCCCTAAATCAAAAATAGATCAGAAGATGAGTTAGTTAGTAGTGAGTAGTGAAATGCTTATCTATGACGCTTAATGACAATTTTTACATCTGAAAATCTGAGATCAAAGCTTCTGAAGCTGTTATCAGAGGTAGAACCTTGGTATCAGGTGACGTACAGTGCCTTCAGGAAGTATTCACGCACCTTGACTTTTTCCACATTTTGTTGTGTTACAAAGTGAGATTAAAATGGTTTTAGTCGTCATTTTTGTCAACAATCTACACAAAATACTCTAAATGTCAGTGGTAGAAAAATGATAACATTTGAAAAAAAAATAAGTTGAAAAATAAAACACCAATATACAGTATCCTGATTAGATAAGTATTCAACACCCTGAGTCAATACATGTAAGAATCACCTTTGGAAGCGATTACAGCTGTGAGTCTTTCTGGGTACGTCTCTAAGCGCTTTCCACACTTGGATTGTGCAACATTTGCCCATTATTCTTTTCAAAATTATTCAAGCTCTGTCAGATTGGTTGTGGATCATTGCTAGACAACCATTTTCAGATCTTGCCATTTATTTTCAAGCAGATTTAAGTCAGAAATGTAACTCAGCCTTATTCACTGTCTTCTTGATAAGCAACTCCAATGTAGATTTGGCCTTGGGTTTTAGGTTATTGTCCTGCTGAAAGGTTAATTAATCTCCCAGTGTCAGCTGGAAAGCAGACTGAGCCAGGTTTTCCTTTAGGATTTTGCCTGTGTTTAACTCCATTCAGTTTATTTTTCATCCTGAAAAACTCCCCAGTCCTTAACAATTACAATCATACCCATAACATGATGCCGCCGCCACCACTATGCTTGAAAATATGGAGAGTGGTACTCTGTAATATGTTGTATTGGATGTGCCCTAAACATAACACTAAGTTAATTGCGTTGCCACATTTCTTTGCAGTATTACTTCAGTGCCTTGTTGCAAACAGGATGCATGTTTTGGAATAGATTTATTCTGCACAGGGTTCCTTCTTTTTACTCTGTCAGTTAGGTTAGTATACAATGTCATCCTCAGTTTTCTCCTATCACAGCCATTAAACTCTGTCTTAGTCACCATTGGGATCATGGTGAAATCCCTGAGCGGTTTCCTTCCTGTCAGGCAACTGAGTGAAGAAGGATGCCTGTATCTTTCTTGTGACTGGGTGTATTGATACACCATCCAAAGTGTAATTAAATACCTTCACCATGTTCAAATGGATATTCAATGTCTGCCAGGTGCCCTTCTTTGCGAGGCATTGGAAACCTCCCTGGTCTTTGTGGTTGAATCTGTGTTTGAAATTCACTGCTTTGGTATTTTATTAGGATCCCCATTAGCTGTTGAGAAAGCCACAGCTACTCTTCCTGGGGTCCACACCAAACACGAAACAATTCAGAACATTAATAGACAAGAACAGCTTAAGGACAGAACTACATACATTTAAAAGCTTGACTGAGGGACCTTACAGATAACTGTATTTGTGGGGTACAGAGATGAGATAGTCATCCAAAAATAATGTTAAACACTATTATTGCACAGAGTCCATGCAATTTATTATGTGACTTGTTAAGCACATGTTTACTCGTGAACTTATTCAGCCTTGCCATAACAAAGGTGTTGAATACTTACTGACTCAAGGCATTTCAGCTCTTTATTAATTTGTAAAAATGTCAAAAAACATAATTCCACTTTGGCATTATGGGGTATTGTGTGTAGGCCAGTGACACAAAATCTCATTTGAATCCATTTTAATTTCAGCCTGTAACAACAAATGTGGAAAAAGTCAAGGGGTGTGAATACTTTCTGAAGGAACTGTAAATATCTGCACCATGAATAGCAGCAGAGTGCAGGCTTTTGCTCCAGCTCTACACAAACACACCTGATTTAACCACATGGTCTATCGATACAACCAATCCATGTTCTGGAGTCAAAACGTGATTCTAAAGTTGAATCAGGAGAGTTAGATTGAGGCTGTACAGCACTGGTTAGTCTTGTGGAACCAGACAAGCATGTCTCTGAATATTGTATAGACTCTGTCATATGGCTCAGCTGTAAAGTCTGCCTGTCTAGGGTTCTGACCTGGGAGGTACTTGCTGATGATGTTGGCCGTCTCAGTGGCCCTGGCCATAGTGGAGTAGACCATGATGTCATACTTCAGCCCCAGGGCAGCCAACCGCTGGCCAGTAAACTCAGCCTGCTCCCGACCTGCAGAACACCAACACACAGTCCCATAAATTAGCAGATTGTACTTGTATACCGCTTTCACCACCTCTAATGAGTGCTGCTGAATATGCTCTTCTTATCCACTAAAACGCAACTGTTGAGCTGTAGAGTGGAGAACTAGGTCTATGTGTCACGCTTTAAGCAACATGAACACACAGCAGAACAGGGTACAGAACCTAAAGGGGTGAGGATTCTCTCATGGTCTCCATTCCCACTCAGGTTGTACTGGGAGTGCCTGATGAAAAGGATGTTGCGTGTGGCTTTGGGTTTGCCATTCTCCTGCTCTGAGCTTGGGTCTTCACTGGTGTTCTCCTTCTTCTTCCCATTTGTAAACTGTGGGGGCGGTTCCCGCCTAGTACAGTACAGAGGGAACAAATCAGTTGTGTGTCTTGTGCCCAGAGAAGTCATCTGTCAGTCTAGCAACATGTTGCTGGCTGCAAATATGAATCAATCACACTCAGCGTAGACTAAACTACTTGACCCACATCCCATCAGACGCCTCTTATGTTTTACAGTAGTCTGCATCAGATTTAGCTAATAAAGCAGGCATACTTATCCCAGTTGAAGTCCCAGGCATGTCCAGTAGATGCAACCGTGTGGTTCCCCGCTGACCATGTCGCTGGCTGTGCAGCTTGGAGAATATTGAACCGACTCCACTGACCTGATCGTTCTCCTTGCGTATCACCGAAATAGCCACGGGATTCAGCTGCGGCAGCCGCCACAACCAGCACCGCTGATCCGCCAGCGAATCCGCACACGAGTTTGATTGTCCTCCGATATGACATGTTGTAAAAACCTAGCGATTATATGCAATTTGTGTTCACTAGGTAGCGGGCTAAATTGCTAATGACGCCCAATGTGTAGAGAGATTTAGGAATGTAGCATCCAGCGGTCTCGAAGAGCGGCTAATCCAGACCTAGCTAGGTCCGCCTCTGGTCAGTGGATTTACACACTTTCTAGGTACAGGGACACAGCGAATACCCTCCAACGACACTTTAATCGCCTGCTAAAAATAACTCCAGTCAAGATTATGAAGCTATTTGGAATCACTTAGCTAGCAAGCTTGAAGATAAACCAAAAGGAAAACACACAGGGCTTGGACCTACGGTGTCTCGCTGGAGCCCAAAAAAAAACAGCTAGCGAAGATATTACGATACGCGAATGTCGCGGGACAAAACGAACAAATAATGCATCACTAGAGGGAGCTCACAGTTTTAAAAAACGATGAAAACTTCAGAAGACTGGGGAAATTGGACAGAGATTGTGGAGATTTTTATTGTGATGGTAATGAATATTTTTTTGGGGGGGGAGGGGGGCAGAGTCTGCCTTTACACAGGCAGCCCAATTCTGATCTTTTTTTCACTAATTGATATTTTGACCAATCAGATCAGGTCTGAAACAGTAAAGACCAATTAGTGGGGGGAAAAAATAAAGGCAGCCTCTGTAGCCTACTTTCACAGTAGGGCCCAAGTAAAACTGACTATGATTAAATGTCACATGCACAAGTACAGTGAAAGGCCTTTCTTACAAACTCATAGACCAACAATGCAATAATTAATAACAATGTATAACTATAAAAAAACATGAGAAATAAGAATAAGAAATATGAAATACACAATAAGTAAGCATACTATATACAGCAAATATTTAAAAAGTCAGTTCCAATACCGTATTTACATGTGCAGGGATACTGGAGTGATGGAGGTAGATATGTAAGGTGACTAGGCAACAGGATATAAGATGAGGAGAGCAGCAGCAGCTTGCATGTGAGTGGGTGTGCGGGTGTGTAGTCAGTATAAATGTATGTGCATATTATGTGTGAGTGAGAAAATGATGGACAAATGATGAGTGACTCAAAACAAATGATGATTTTCAATGTGCAAACGTAACAAAATAAAATATAGGCTATAAATCCATTTATTCAAGCATTTTTTAATTCAATGTAAATAATGCCTAAAAATATAGTTTGAGATAAACGTGTGGTCCCTGGCTGTAACCTTAACATCACACGCCTCTTTGTTTATGGCGGCGTTTACACAGGCAGCCCAATTCTGATCTTTTTTTTTCACTAATTCAGGGGTCATCAACCTTTTCTTGCCAAGCGACTCCCTCAGGGAACCCCTCTCAGGCAAAACGGAAGCCCCCGGGACCGCCATCATACGTTAGCTAAAATAATTTTTCCACGTCTTGTCTTATCATTAGGTGACTGATAATGGCAAGAAAAAGTAATCAACATTTTAAAATGAATAGATTTGGGAGATAGTTTTTCATTATTTTGACCTCCCCACATTATAATTGGAAGAGGAAGTGTAAACTATAACATAGCCTATTAGCTAGAAAGGTAACTCTAAACACATTTTCGCTAAGAACAGCTGTTTAGCTGTTTAGCCATGTGTTGTCAAAAAATAATGTCCTGGTTAAGAAAGCTTACCAGCAGCCAGCAGGACTTGCCACACTGGTAGCCTATTCACTGGTGCTTTTTCAAAGCCTATGTCAGACACTCCAGTGAGTGTAATGGGCTTCAATGAGTTTCATTTGCTTAATATTAGAGTTGAGAAATACACTTGACATCATTAGAAAGAAAATATGATCCTATTTTCTACTATAGGTCTGTAATTCAAAATGTATTTATTCTGTTGTTGCTAGCGACATGCATAATTTTTAAAATACATTTTGTGGACCCCTGCAGTGCCTCCGTGGACCGCCGGTTGAATACCCCTGCACTTTTGACCAATCACATCAGATCTTTTCACAAACTATCAGGAGAATTGGACTGCCTGTCGTAACACAGGCTATAGGCTCCACCTTTCAAGCGGTTCTCTGTCCTCACTCGCGGGCTGGATTGCTAGTGGGATTTCCAATTACCGTTCTCCTGGCAGCAGGATATTATGCTGGCTCATCACGATTCGGATTTGTTGTCTTCAAAATAAGAGTCCCCCTACAAAGACATGCTAAACTTTTGAAATATCGATTTTGTTTTTGCATATCAGTACAGTACAACTGTTTTTCACAGCATTGCAACCACCTTTAAAAAAATTAATGGATAATTTGACGTACTTTTATTTGTAATATTGTATTATTTATACCAGCATTTCTTTAGAAAGTTTACACCAATACTGGTATATTGAAAGCTATTGGGCTTGTTCAACATTGCAGCTGACAGTGCAGGCAACTGCCAACTGACTGATCTACAAATCACCTTCCATCATAAATAACGTCTCATTATTATTTGTAGATCAGTCAGTCAGTCACAATTTACCCATGATAAATTACGATTTTGATCCTCTCGAACACGGCCAATGTGTAGGCTAAGTGAAAATAAATACACTTTTCTAAGATACTGGAACTGGCGTGCCTCGCACCGATGATCATACCACGCTCAAAGTTATTAGGTCACTAGTTTTTCCCATTCTAACGTTCAATCGAACAGTAACTGAATGCCTCGATGCCTGTCTGCTTGCTTTATATAGAAAGCCACAGCCAAGTGACTCACTGTCTGTAGGAGTGAACCATTTTCGTGAACGGGTGGTGTACCTAATAAACAATCTGGCCACTGAGTGTATAGTGTTATTTCTTGGCAGACTGAGGTCTACATACCCAGCAGCACGTTTTACTCCACCCATTCCAGTGGTCCCAATGCAATACACTGTAGGCCTATTAACTTACATATAGGCTTACAGAGAAATAATTACTCTATGTGTTGTCTTAAAAGTGGTGTTGGGAGTACTCAGTAGGGTCTGTAGAATCTATATACTGTATGGTGTCATTTCATGGGGCACTGAATAATACGGAGTGTTGCTGGCCTTTTACTACACCCATTCTATTGGCCACAATGCAAATCACTGCATATGCATTACATAGCGGCTTATAGAGAAAAAACTGTTCTATGTGCCGATGTCAAAGTGGGGTTGGGATTACTCAGGCTCTGTAGAATCTATATACAGTATGGTGTTATTTCATGGGGGACTGAGGTCTAAATACCCAGCAGCACTATACATACTCAAACACATAAGGCAAACTTTTTAGTCAAAATGAAAATGTAATGCTTTCAGAACGGCAATAAAGACAATTATTTAGAAGTAATATCTAGCAGGTTAGCAGTATACAGTGAAGGAATTTTACATTTGAGTCATTTAGCAGATGCTCTTATCCAGAGCGACTTACAGGAGCAATCGGGGTTAAGTGCCTTGCTCAAGGGTACATCGGCAGATTTTTCACCTAGTCGGCGCAGGGATTCAAACCTGCAACCTTTCGGTTACTGCCCCAATGCTCTTAACCGCTAGGCTACTTGCCGTCCAGGTACAGTAGGCATAGGCCTATTAACTCGTTTTCAAAAAACAATAACAGAGACAAGATTATTTACAAGTTATATTGTGATGATTATCTCTCAATGTCAGCAAAGGCATTTTCTGTACAGTTTTAAATGCATTACAAGAAACACTCTGCTGTATTCTTCAAGCTTAAAACCTTAACATCTTTCAACTAAGTAACTTCCCCTCCGATAACTAATGTAAAACATAGTCTCGCTTGCCATTGTGACAAAGCGTATTCACATTGCTCTCTAATAAAACTGCGTTAGAGAACAAGCACACATAAACACCACTACTATTACCGTCTGACTGTTTTCTAAAATGGGGGCACCGATAAGAAAATTCATAGTTTAGTGTCACATCCACCGCAACCCCATGCATTGCCAGATACTGTAATGCCAGGTATTTTCTGAATTTGAAGTAGCGTATCCTCAAATTCTTTTTCATACTGGCTTAAGGAATCCATAATTTTCAGATTTAAATTAAAGCAATTACTGCTACTAACTTAATGCTGCATATCTATGCCTATAACTGTCCAATGTGACTAAGTTCACAGGCACTATCACATGCTTATGCTGCATTCAAAACAACTGGGAACTTGGAACTGGGAACTTGGAAATCTCAGACTTCTGACTTCAGTGGATTCAAAACTACTGGGAACTCAGAAAAAACGAACTCCGACTGGGAAAAATCGATTTGAATGGTCATCCAAGATCACTGTCGTCATGATTTGACCTCGTATTTTTCCTAATTCCCAGTTGTTTTGAACGCGGCATTAAAACCCCACCAGTTGTGGGCCGCTCTAGGCTCATTTGGCATAACCTCTTTGCTGTCACAAAACAGACTCTGTAATCGCTGACTCTCAAAATACGCAGGGCATCTTAACACAATTTGTTGCTTCAGATGTAACTTCACCAGATCGTTGTACCCGTCAAATATTCTTTCATTAAACCACTTGTTGTCACTGCTTAATATGTTATAGACTTTTGACCTCACACAAGAAACATAAAGTACAACAATATCTGGAGTGCTGGTCCAAATTGTTTGTGTACTGAGTAGGCTACTGCTGCACATGTAACTTACTTTGTGTGCTTCTCACTTCGAAATAATTTTCTTGAAAAGAATGTCAAGTGCCCCTTTTATGTCTGGAAGTGGAACGCTAAACATTGATGTGAAGTTTGGGCCATTGTGGATTCTGTTGGTTTGACAAGTTTCACAGCTATATTCATGCATAGCATTAGTCAAAGATTTTATCGCTAGCATATCTAAGCAAGAAAGAAGTGGGTCGACAAAATCCAGTGGATCATTTTGTTTATTTGGATACAAAGACAAAAATGATTTGTGTATCTCAGCTAAAACATACTTCAACTCTTCAGGCAGGAAACTGCTCCCTGGATGCTGCACTGCTGTCTGTAATAAATTAGCAAAGTTGTTTATTTTGCGAGTACACTTTGTGATGAGTGTGGGTCTATATTTCCAAAGATGCAGCAAAGATTGTAGTGTTGAATTTAGCCAACAGTTCTGATTTCGATTAGAGAATTTACATATGGTTGTGATCATGTTACCATGGCAATGTTGCTCAGACCTGGTATCAAGAATGAGAGGTTTACTGAACCCTTGTGTCACATTACTCTTCTTTGTCTTATTATTCAGAGAAAACATTTTAGAATTGATATCAGGAGGCATGTGAACGTTTTGTTTTAGAGACCCTCCTAAAACCCCACCTGTTTCGTTTTGGTTGTTGGTCAGTGATTCTGCTAGTTCCTCCTTCTGTTTGAGAGGCATTTTTGGTTTTCTTGCTGGGGAACGTGACATCTACTGCACACTACTCCTTAATGACAATGGGGAAAACATGTTTTTAGACATTTTTGCAAATCTATTGAAAATGAAATACAGAAATATCTCATTTACATAAGTATTCACATCCTTGAGTTAACACATGTTAGAATCACCTTCGGCAGCAATTACAGCTGTGAGTCTTTCTGGGTAAGTCTCTAGGCACTTTGCACACCTGAATTGTACAATATTTGCACATTATTCTTTTGAAAATTCTTCAAGCTCTGTCAAATTGGTTGTTGATCATTGCTAGACAGCCATTGTCAAGTCTTGCCATAGATTTTAATGCTGATTTTTTAAGTCAAAATTATAACTAGGCCACTCAGGAACATTCAATGTTGTCTTGGCAAGCAACTTCATATTTGCCCTTGTGTTTTAGGTTATTGTCCTGCTGAAAGGTCAATTTGTCTCCCCATGTCTGTTAGATTGAACCAGGTTTTCCTCTAGGATTTTGCATGTGCCTAGCACTATTCCATTTATTATTATCCCCCCAAAATTCTGTGGTCCTTTGCGATTACAAGCATACCCATAACATGATGCAGCCACCACCATTCTTAAAAATATGAAGAGTGGTACTCCGTGATGTGTTGTGTTGGATTTGCCCCAAACATAACACTTTGAATTCAGGACATAAAGTTAATTTCTTTGCCACATTTTTTGCAGTTTTACTTTAGTGCCTTATTGCAAACATGATTCATGTTTTGGAATATTTGTAATCTGTACAGGCTTCCTCCTTTTCACTCTGTCATTTATGTTAGTATTGTGGAGAAAATAAAATGTTGTTGATCCATCCTCAGTTTTCTCCAATCACATCCATTAAACTCTTTTAAAGTCACCATTGGCCTCATGGTAAAATCCATGAGCGGTTTCCTTCCACTCGGCAACTGAGTTAGGAAGGACGCCTGTATATTTGTTGTGCCTGGGTGTCTTGATACACCATCCAAAGTGTAATTAATAACTTAATCATGCTCAAAGGGATATTCAATGTTTTTGCCCATCTACCAATAGGTGCCCTTTGCTAGGCATTGGAAAACCTTGTTTTTGAGGGACGTTACAGATAATTGTATGTCTGGGGTACAGAGATGAGGTAGTCATTCAAAATCATGTTAAACACTATTATTGCACACAGAGTGAGTCCATACAATTTATTATGTGACTTGTTAAGTACATTTTTACTCATTATCTTCTTTAGGCTTGCCATAGCAAAGGGGCCGAATACTTATTGACTCAAGACATTTCAGCTTTTAATTTTTAATTCATTTGTAAACATTTTGAAAAATACATTTTCTTTCCTTTTTTTTCTTTTCTTTGACATTATGGGGTATTGTGTGTGTAGGCCAGTGACACAAAACCTCAATCTATTTTAAATTCAGGCTGTAAGACAACAAAATGTGGGGAAAAGTCAAGGGGTATGAATACTTTCTGAAGGCACTGTAAAGTATGTATCTTTGGTAGGCTATGTAGAAAGTATGCATTTTAACTATACATTCATCAACCTGTTATTTATCCCCTGAATACAAATGTATTGTATTTTTGAAGGTTTCCTCACTGATATCTGTGTTTTTCCTGTTTAGCAGTACTTTTAGATACGTTGATGAAAATCTCTTTAAATCTCGGGTGAGAAAGTCAGACCAAATAGGAATTAGCCCAAAATAGACCAAATAGGAATTACCAGAAGAAAGTTTTAAAAAAGCTTGTCTAACAGTTTTTATGAACAGTACAGCTTTCTCTCAGTGCATTGTGCTCTATCAATGCGTTCAAAGGTTTGTTTCCGTATTTTGTCAAAGCATTCAAAGAAAGGAGATTTTACTTTTTCACTATATACTGTACAGTGAACTCCAGAAGTATTGGGACAGTGACACATTTTTAGTTTTGGCTCTGTACTCCAGCACATTGAAATTATATGATTACTGTGGTTAAAGTGCAGACTGTCGGCTTTAATTTTAGGGTATTTTCATCTATGTCGGGTGAACCGTTGAGAAATTACAGCACTTTTTGTACATAGTCCCCCCGTTTTAGGGGACCAAACGTATTGGGACAAATTCACTTGTGTATTAAAGTAGTAAAAAGTGTAGTATTGGGTCCCGTATTCATATCACGCCACGACTACATCAAGCTTGTGACTACACATTTGTTGGATGCATTTGTTTTGTGTTTTGGTTGTGTTTCAGATTATTTTGTGCCCAATAGAAATAAATGGTAAATAATGTATTGTGTCATTTTGGAGTCACCTTTATTGTAAATAAGAATAGGATATGTTTCTAAACAATTCTACATTAATGTGGATGCTACCATGATTATGGATAATCCTGAATGAATCATGAATATGTGAGAAAGTTAGACACGCAAACATACCCCTCACCATTACAATAACAGGGGAGGTTAGCATTTTTGTTGTTGTTGAGGGGGGTATTATATTCATTATTCACGATTAATTCAGGATTATCCATAATCATGGTAGCATCCACATTAATGTAGAAGTGTTTAGAAACATTATAACCAAATACTTAACTTTTTACTTCAGAAATAAGTGAATTTGTCCCAATTCTTTTGGTTCCCTAAAATGCGGGGACTATGTACAAGAACGGTTCACCTGATATGGATGAAAATACCCTCAAAATAAGTCTGCACTTTAAACCTCTTAGTCATTGTATCATCTCAATGTGCTGGAGTACAGAGCCAAACCAGTAACAAATTTGTCACTGTCCCAATATTTTTGGCGTTCACTGTATATCACTTTCAAATTCATCAGCAAATGGTGTTCATCAATGGTGTTCATCAATGGATTTACAATCTGGATTTTCTGGGTCAGTTTTTAGGTCTAATGTTTGTGTTAGTTTCTTGATTTTGTTAATAGAGCTGCTTACTAATGTGGAATTATGTCTGCTACCAAGAACAACGCAAGCATCAACAATGTCACAAATGTCAGCAAGATTTGTGGAATGCATGCCCATCCGGTACCTGTATTCCTTCTTACTGTACTCTTGTCTACAGAGTTGGCCAGCTTGTTGCATTAAATTACTTTTACATACTGGTATGACACACAAATCTAGATGTTATGGAGTAGCCTCTCCTTTCACTATTTTCAAACTGTGTCTCAAATACTCGTCTACCCATTGAAGACAAGATAGAAGTGGGTCAATGAAATCCAGTAGATGATTTTGTTTATTTGCATACAGAGGTTAAAATTATTTCTGTATCTTTTCAGCTAAAACACGATTCAACTCTTCAGGCAGGAAAGTGCTCCCTGGATGCAGCAATGTAGCAGTGCTTTGGACCTATCACTTTCATTTGTACAGGTACTATGTTTCTGCCACACATATCCCTTTCTTTATTCTATACTGCATTTAGTAACTGCCCTATTGCTCTCTGGGTATGCTCCTCACTAATCATAAATGCAATTGGAACGGAACCATTGGATTATGTTACTACAATCTCATTGTATAATAGCCTTTTTTAAAATTGATTTTAGACTTGGGTGGCATCCAGGGGCATCCCAAGTGTTTTGTCAAATCATGTCAGAGTCTGATCCCCCCCCCCGCCAATTATCTTAAAGCTGCAATATGAAACGTTTTACCTGACAAAATTCACATAGGATAATGAGTTATAGATTTATCATTATCATTGAAAGCAAGTATAAAAAGCAGTAGATGTGTTCTATGTGCACTATTTCTATGCTTCCCGTGCTTAAGTTTCGTTTTTGTGTCTTCTACTTTCGGTTTTCTACACCAGCTTCAAACTGATGAAAATACAATATTTTTGGTCATGGAAAATATATTTCACTGTGGTTTAGATGGCACAATGATTCTCTACACTATACTTGCTTGTTTTGTCACATAAACGGAAATTAGGCAAACTATTAGAATTTTAGCAACCAGGAAATGGCACAGCGATTTCTGCATACTGCACCTTTAATTTTCCTCATTACTGAGGAATTATTCCCCCAATATGTAATGCATATACAGTGATTTGCATTGTGGCCAATGTAATGGGTGGAAGTAAAATGCCAGCAACATTCTATATTATTTAGTGTCCCATGAAATGACACCATGTGCCACATGAAATGACACCATATATAGATTCTACAGACCCTACTGAGAACTCCCAACCCCACATTTCACTCTGTGCAAATAATAGTTTTTGAAATATAAGCCCAATGTTGTCAACATACCAGTCTGAACATTGTATTTTTCAATAGTGGTCCTAAAATAATGTTTTTTAAAACAAATGTAAAAGTTTTTCAATAAATTCCTTCTTGCATTTGCTTATAAGCACAATAAAAATCGACATTGATTAAAATATATTCTCTTTTGATTGAGTTATCCACCTTGCAATATGTTGAAATGCGGACTTTTATTTTTGAAGGTTTCCTCATTACCATAGTCAAGTGACATCGTTAGTGCTGCTAGCAGAAAAGTAGTGGATTTCCAAGCTTTTGGAGCGCTGTATTTTCTGCCTGTCTATATTTGGATCTGTGTGCGTTTAACGGTAGTAAATACGGATTGGCTGAATCGTTAATTATAGATATTGCAGACTGGATCTTTATATATGTATACTATCTCCAATTGGAATAAATAATTGAGGAATGTGGAAATTACAGAATGCCCAACAGCGTTGGAAAGAGATTTAAACCCACCAAATACATCCCGGTATCTACTGCTGCCACTCTTCTTGTGGGCTCCACCACCTTATTCTTCGTTTTTACGTAAGTTTTAATTGTTTAGTAAGTCTTATAGGCTATCCTTCTGTTAATGCCTTACACACAATCAAGACTTTCCTATTCGGATCAATAGCATAGGTCCGACGATATGGTGGTAACCAATGACTATTGCTGTTAGAAGTTTTTGTTGCAGGATTTTAGACCGCTTTTCCGGGTCGGACCTTTATGCTATTATGAATGGTTTTAGAAATGTGGACTGTGCACTGCATAGCCTACAGCTATGATTGATCTTCGACTCGTTTTGGTAGTCTTGTTAGGCTGGGTGTGTCGAAGCATTATGGCAAAAACTTCTATATTACATTTACTTTATATTTGTTTTCCAAATGCATTTTTTTTCTAGATTAAACTTCATAGTTGGACAGCCAACTCAAGCTTGAAGTAGTCTAGGAGGTAGGCACATAGCGGCTATAGGTTACTGTGTAGCCGTAGGCCGCCATACTTGCCAGTTAGTTGCCCCGTCTTTAGTTCTTCAGGCACAGCAAACAAGTAACACAGCGGTGAATTGTTATATTGTTGCAACTGGTAGGCTACTTTGAATATGGGTGTTTCCAATATTGATTAGAAATGCTGATTCGCCCTCGGTACCTACATCAAAGGGCTTCATGTATAACGGGCAAGTGCATATGTGCGCTCTGAAGATTGTAGTGGTTAGAGCTCTACCACTGCACCTTCATTATGGAAATGTGTGTGGTTTACAGCGAGTGACGTTTTTCTGAAGGTTCTTTTTTCCACCCAGATTAGTTTTTTTTTACATATCCATGTTCCCATGGTTATTTATTGCATTCCTGATTGACCCTGTGATCTACTTTCAAGTGCATCATTTATTGACATATAGGCGAACAGTCTGATTGTAAACTTTCAAGTACAGCCTAGGCCTGCTGTACATTTGAATCCGCACTTAGAGTCTATTTGCTTATGGAGACTAGTGGTTTGACTGAACTGGTATGATCTCATGGTTCAGCTGTCAGAGATTTGAGCACTAAATGCATTAGGGTATTGCATGAATGAATAGGCCTATAGGCTTAGACCACTGTATGATATTCATATTTAAACACATATAAAGGAAGAGAAGCTTTAGGCGTAGCCCCAGAGAGAGTGAGAGAGATAGAGATATGCCGGTGGCATGCTACGACACCGAAATCTATTTCTTTACTATTGTCAGATAGGCTACTGCATCTGCTATAGAGATATACAATGTAGGTGTGCAGAAGGAGGCTAATTCGTTATTTTTCGATCAGAATATTTTTGATAAAGATAAGCATTATGTTGTTAGATCATAGGAGTATCTAGGCTACCTGGGGTGGCAGGTAGCCTAGTGGTTAGAGTGTTGGACTAGTAACCGAAAGGTTGCAAGATCGAATCCCTGAGCTGACAAGGTCAAAATTTGTTGTTCTGCCCCTGAACAAGGCAGTTAACCCACTGTTCCTAGGCTGTCATTGAAAATAAGAATTTGTTCTTAACTGACTTGCCTAGTTAAATAAAGGTAAATCTCTGGTAGGCCTAAAACACAACTGTTGGAGTGTTGGTGCGCACTGCCTTCATATCATAGGGCAGCAGAATAATAGGCTGATAACCAAAAGTTTATTAACTTTATTAGGGTAATATGAAAAATAAGTCAAGCCACTGTTTATAGGGAAAATATAAGCAGGATATTATATCGCGGCAAACATAACATTACAGTTGGAACTTCATTTAGCCAAAGAAAATGTTTCAACAGAATGAAACAAAACCGTTGCGAACTGGTTTAAACCTTCACAAAAGTTAACAGGCTATATTGCAGCAATTACCAATAAAGGCTAGTGCCTACCAAACCCAACAAATGAATGAAATAGGTTATAAGTAGGCCTTTTCTCAAATAAATATCATTAACATATCTTAAACTAAATATGGAGCACACAATTAAAAAAAAACAGATTGAACTTAATTTAACCAATGAAAATGTCTCAACAGAATTAAACAAAACACAATTTGCATATTTAAAGAACTGGTTTAGATTAATAAATAGGCCTACAATAATAATGATATACAATAATAAAACAAATTATTATAAATAGAAGTTGCATCCTACCTGAAAAGCGAGTTGCACGGTAGCCTGCATTTGGCCACTTGTGTTGGTATTAAAAAATATTCTGCTGATGTCTTCTATCATGTAAATGACATAGAATTGCATGAAATGTCTTTATAAAACACCCTTTCCCCAAAAAAATCCCCAAATTGTTCACCCCTAAGAAGCACCCCCAGCTCATAACATCTTGTGTGACTCGTGTTTTGCTAAACGATAAATAAATCAGAAGTTGCAACATTATCTCATGTTATGATTATAATGACAGCCTTTATTCCATAACACTGTTCTTCTCAACACTGTTGAAAAAGCAGCTATTTAAAAGTGAAACTTGTGCATGTAATTATTAACAGACAACAAATCAAAAATCATCTCTCTTAAAAAAAAACAACAGCAACCCAAACAATAGCAACAGAAAGAGTAAATGTGTCACGTATACCCCCTCTCCGGCCTCTAGGTCACCAGGCTGCTGATTATCCCTCACACCTGTCACCATCGTCAAGCACACCAGCGCCTCATGACACTCACCTGGACTCCATCAACTCCTTGATTATCTCCCCTATATCTGTCACTCCCCTTGGTTCTTTCCTCAGGTGTTATTGACTCTGTTTTCATGTCAGTGCGTTGTTTGTGTTCCTTGTTGTCTGTGCCGTTTATTTATTAAACACTCACTTCCTGTACTTGCTTCCCAACTCTCAGTGCACATCGTTACAAAATGTTTGCAAACTTTGCCCAGACTGAGCTATTCAGGACAGGATAATGTAGTCTGAGTGTGTAGCATGGCTTTTGTACAGGGGGTTAATGGTTTCGATCAAAGGAAACATATGAAGTTGGCTTTCCCTGTTGCCTAGCTATCTAGATTGTAGCGTCAACAACCACTCCAGTTCTAAATGGGTTCCTCCCTGGCTGTAAGAGGCTTTGCATAGACACATGGTCAGACAAAGTGGTAGTCTAATGCTGTAGTCCTGATGTGCTTGTGTGCTTTGGTACCACAATAGCTGATACAGGGCAGCAGGAAGCTAGTCTCAGGTCCCCCCAATCTTCCAGACCTCTTGGTTTTACTGCCCAGCTTCTCTATTGCAAGCAGGGGTTCCAGTCAAGCTGTGGTCAGGGCTAGATAGATGGGCCAACCATTGACCCCCAACAGATGGGTAGAGAGGGTAAGGATGAGGATTTTACCCCGTTCCCCTGCTCTTTGATTCCCCATGCAGCTAAACGTCCATAGGATTGGGTTGTGTATAATGGAACCCCCTGGGGTAGAATTACTGTGCACATCCACTCTAACATTGATGGGGGGCACATATGCTCCTCAATACGCCACAATGCTCCTCAATGCACCACAACATTCCACAATGCACCTCAACACAACAAAACACACCACAGTAGATCCAATAGATGAAGCCACACGTGTGCTGTGTTTAGAGAGCTGTGAGACAGCAACCTCCTCCAAGCCATGGAGTCAGTGAGTCATTGTGGACCAAGTGATTGCCAGGTCTCCACACTAGTGTCATATCAGGCATGGAGGAAGAGGCACTGTGTGAATAGTATGAGTGCCAGCTGAGTGCTGGCACAGTGTTACTGTTACTGCTGTGCCTGGCGTCTCTGTCAGTGGGTTTACAGTATGTCTGTCCTTCACGACCACAATATCGTTCACTCATTCACATAAGGCTCATAATGCCATGTGTCCAAGGTCCCCTGATTCCTCTACACAGGTCCAGCTTCTGGTGTTTCTGCAGAAACAAGAGGTGGTATAACATTGGACTGTTTGCTGATGTAAACAAACAAACACTTGGTAAAGGCTTTCCACATGCTCTATACATTTGCTACCTGCCATTGAGAAAAATGCAGAGGCTTACTGTTATCATTTCCTGTCAATACCAATATCCCACATTTAAGAAGGGTTGAGATGGATTTCTGGAAACTATCAATTGACTATGCGGCAGTTGTTATGGCAATAAATTACAGAAGAGGTTGCTGTTTGTGTTTAGAGCCAAACTATCTCCCAGAGATTCATGCAAGTACAGCTTGGCATGGGAGCCGGAGCAAAGTGGACAGAGAGAAACCTAATCTTTTACTTCCACATCTGTTTCCTCATTTACAACATATTCATTTAAATGAGACGCTCAGTGCAGTAGGCTTTTCCTCTTGAACCACTATTGTTCTGATGGTAGGTGCAATCAGAGGCTATGTTTGTTCCGATGTCCATACTAGCATGCCACGTAGAATGCACAATTCATTGCTTCATTCTAACCAGTATGCTAGTTTGGACATTGCAGCAAAGATTGGCTAATGTCTCACAGTTCTTTTCATGTGTATGACAATGTATTAGGATATCGTAGAGTGGACTGGGGGTATCGTTAATCTCATATTTACTCACCCCAGCATGATGGTGTGGTAGTGGTGAGGGATGGATTAATGCCTAACATCGAGGGCTAAGTGCTCGATGTGCCCTCTGGCTGTGGTGTTTTAAAACATTGTGGTAATCTCTTCTCTACCACATTAATTGAACTTTTAGGAGAGTCATTAAATGTGCATCCCCCATTGATCTTAATCCACATCCGGACTGTGGCGACATCCCAAATGGCCCTCTTATTTTCATACATAGTGCACTACTTTCGATTAGAACCCTATAGGCCCTGGTCAAAAGTAGTGCACTAGGGAATAGGGTGCCATTTGGGACATGTGTTGGGTGTGATTATGCAGCTGCTGCTGTCCTCTCTTGATTTGGTGGTTCTGTATCACTGATGCTATCTTATTCATTGGTGCCTTTCAGTACTGTGTATTAGAGACCATTAGAGCCTAGTCATCCTCCAATCCCCACTTCCCTTTGCTAATGTGTTTGATTGTAGGGCTCTGTGAATTTGATGTTAGTTTAATAATTTGTTAATCCACATTGATTGTTTTGATATAGGTGATATATACTGCTCAAAAAAATAAAGGGAACACTTAAACAACACAATGTAACTCCAAGTCAATCACACTTCTGTGAAATCAAACTGTCCACTTAGGAAGCAACACTGATTGACAATAAATTTCACATGCTGTTGTGCAAATGGGATAGACAACAGGTGGAAATTATAGGCAATTAGCAAGACACCCCCAATAAAGGAGTGGTTCTGCAGGTGGTGACCATAGACCACTTCTCAGTTCCTATGCTTCCTGGCTGATGTTTTGGTCACTTTTGAATGCTGGCGGTGCTTTCACTCTAGTGGTAGCATGAGACGGAGTCTACAACCCACACAAGTGGCTCAGGTAGTGCAGCTCATCCAGGATGGCACATCAATGCGAGCTGTGGCAAGGAGGTTTGCTGTGTCTGTCAGCGTAGTGTCCAGAGCATGGAGGCGCTACCAGGAGACGGGCCAGTACATCAGGAGACGTGGAGGAGGCCGTAGGAGGGCAACAACCCAGCAGCAGGACCGCTACCTCCGCCTTTGTGCAAGGAGGAGCACTGCCAGAGCCCTGCAAAATGACCTCCAGCAGGCCACAAATGTGCATGTGTCTGCTCAAACGGTCAGAAACAGACTCCATGAGGGCGGTATGAGGGCCCGACGTCCACAGGTGGGGGTTGTGCTTACAGCCCAACACCGTGCAGGATGTTTGGCATTTGCCAGAGAACACCAAGATTGGCAAATTCAACACTGGCGCCCTGTGCTCTTCACAGATGAAAGCAGGTTCACACTGAGCACATGACAGAGTCTGGAGACGCCGTGGAGAACGTTCTGCTGCCTGCAACATCCTCCAGCATGACCGGTTTGGCGGTGGGTCAGTCATGGTGTGGGGTTGCATTTCTTTGGGGGGCCGCACAGCCCTCCATGTGCTCGCCAGAGGTAGCCTGACTGCCATTAGGTACCGAGATGAGATCCTCAGACCCCTTGTGAGACCATATGCTGGTGCGGTTGGCCCTGGGTTCCTCCTAATGCAAGACAATGTTAGACCTCATGTGGCTGGAGTGTGTCAGCAGTTCCTGCAAGAGGAAGGCATTGATGCTATGGACTGGCTCGCCCGTTCCCCAGACATGAATCCAATTGAGCACATCTGGGACATCATGTCTCGCTCCATCCACCAACGCCACGTTGCACCACAGACTGTCCAGGAGTTGGCGGATGCTTTAGTCCAGGTCTGGGAGGAGATCCCTCAGGAGACCATCCGCCACCTCATCAGGAGCATGCCCAGGCGTTGTAGGGAGGTCATACAGGCACGTGGAGGCCACACACACTACTGAGCCTCATTTTGACTTGTTTTAAGGACATTACATCAAAGTTGGATCAGCCTGTAGTGTGGTTTTCCACTTTAATTTTGACTGTGACTCCAAATCCAGACCTCCATGGGTTGATAAATTGGATTTCCATTGATTTATTTTTGTGTGATTTTGTTGTCAGCACATTCAACTATGTAAAGAAAAAAAATATTTAATAAGATTATTTCATTCATTCAGATCTAAGATGTGTTATTTTAGTGTTCCCTTTATTTTTTTGAGCAGTGTAGTATTGATATAGTGATATCAGAAGTGTTTGTTTGATATGGTGGATATAAATCTGATTAGGTTATGTCATTAAGGTTGTCTGTCTGGTTTGCTAAATCACTATGATCATGTTGTTTGTGTCGATTCCAATGTTTCATCCTCTATATTAGGATATCAGTAGTTCAGATTCTCTCTCTCCTTTCTTCCCTCCCCTACAGCGATTCTATCCTGTCACCACCCTAAATCAAATCAAATCAAATTTATTTATATAGCCCTTCGTACATCAGCTGAAATCTCAAAGTGCTGTACAGAAACCCAGCCTAAAACCCCAAACAGCAAGCAATGCATGTGAAAGAAGCACGGTGGCTGGGAAAAACTCCCTAGGAAAAACTCCTGAGAAAGGCCAAAAACCTAGGAAGAAACCTAGAGAGGAACCAGGCTATGAGGGGTGGCCAGTCCTCTTCTGGCTGTGCCCGGTGGATATTATAACAGAACATGGTCAAGATGTTAAAATGTTCGTAAATGACCAGCATGGTCAAATAATAATAATCATAGTAGTTGTCGAGGGTGCAACAAGCACGTCCGGTGAACAGGTCAGGGTTCCGTAGCCGCAGGCAGAACAGTTGAAACTGGAGCAGCAGCATGGCCAGGTGGACTGGGGACAGCAAGGAGTCATCATGCCAGGTAGTCCTGAGGCATGGTCCTAGGGCTCAGGTCCTCCGAGAGAAAGAAAGAAAGAGAGAAAGAAAGAGAGAATTAGAGAGAGCATATTTACATTCACACAGGACACCGGATAAGACAAGAGAATACTCCAGATGTAACAGACTGACCCTAGCCCCCCGACACATAAACTACTGCAGCATAAATACTGGAGGCTGAGACAGGAGGGATCAGAAGACACTGTGGCCCCATCCGATGATACCCCCGGACAGGGCCAAACAGGCAGGATATAACCCCACCCACTTTGCCAAAGCACAGCCCCGACACCACTAGAGGGATATCTACAACCACCAACTTACCGTCCGAAGACAAGGCCGAGTATAGCCCACAAAGATCTCCGCCACGGCACAACCCAAGGGGGGGGCGCCAACCCAGACAGGAAGACCACGTCAGTGGCTCAACCTACTCAAGTGACGCACCCCTCCCATGGACGGCATGGAAGAACACCAGAAAGTCAGTGACTCAGCCCCTGTAAAAGGGTTAGAGGCAGAGAATCCCAGTGGGAAGAGGGGAACCGACAAGGCAGAGACAGCAAGGGTGGTTCGTTGCTCCAGCCTTTCCGTTCACCTTCACACTCCTGGGCCAGACTATACTTAATCATAGGACCTACTGAAGAGATAAGTCTTCAGTAAAGACTTAAAGGTTGAGACTGAGTCTGCGTCTCTCACATGGGTAGGCAGACCATTCCATAAAAATGGAGCTCTATAGGAGAAAGCCCTACCTCCAGCCGTTTGCTTAGAAATTCTAGGGACAATTAGGAGGCCTGCGTCTTGTGACCGTAGCGTACGTGTAGGTATGTACGGCAGGACCAGTTTGTAAATGCTTCTGCCTGCATTGTGAAAAGAGGAGTATTATTGACTATTCAGAGCTCTCCTCCTTCATGCAGAGATAAAGATAATGAGATGAAGATAACAGGTTTGGTATATTTCTGCTGATGACACCTGGACCCTTGTCTGACAGGTAGTGCTGAGCAATTAGTACTTTTTATTTTAAAAATAATTAGTTTTCGATGTTGGTTTTGATCAATTTTGTAACATTAAATGCACTATGCATTATGTGGGTTGAATGCTGTAACACAGAATAAAACAATTAATACAAGTCCTATGATGGTAGTGACTGCCCATTACTGCTTATCACTTATTAACCATCATTTATTCACATTACTTTACTTTAATAACATATTTCAGTTGTTGTGTATATTACATTAGTTTTATTTGATGACTTTATTATTTCATTCCAAGTCATCATCGCATCTCTATTGAGCTGCTGCCTATGTTGTCTGACAAAATCACACTTTTGTAGTTCTACAACTTAAATAAGGCATACTTTTATGACTTCTGAATACCAACTATCAATCAGTTAGATAATGTATTTTCAGGTAGAGATACCTAGCGAAGCTCACGATTGCTCATTCTTGTCTCTTCAAGAGCAGGCATAAAAGGAACACAGACCGGACAAGTAGATGCGCACTGGATTATCGTCATTGTAGTTAATTACCATGTTTTATGCGCTAAGCTATGTGGAATATTGGCCTGTTGGAAACTACAAATCCCTACTACATTGCACAGTTCAGGCTGGATCGGATTTATCTCTAGAGAAACTGTGCGATGTGTCCATTAAGTTCACAGAAGAAGGAAAAACGAACGAAATTGAATTCAAATAATTGAACCAACGTAAAGGATAGGATAGGGAACGCTTTAGTTTTCTGTGTGATATAGAGGATAGATGCTGATTATCTCACTGAAAACAGCAAGACCAAAATAGGCATTCACAGCCTAAAGTGATTCATAAAATTCGCTGCACAACTGTCTGTTCGCTGGTTTTCGGGGAGATAAATGGAGCTTTTGGTATTACTGTGGATAAGGCCTTTAGCAGGACTGGGAATGCTATGATTTTTTATTTTATGAGCAGCTGCTTTAGGTCAAGGAGAGATCTTGTAGATTAATTAATTTGGTTGCTGGGTTGTGCTGGTCTCAATCTCAAAGGGCTCCTTGCAGTTATATACAGTATTACATCAAGAACAAGGAAGGAATGACCCACAGGTTGATATGAAAGGAATGTTGGTTTTATTCTGCATGTATTTCTACTCCCTTTCAATAAAATTGAAAATAATAGTTTTAATTGTGTGTACTGCATTATTTATCATGAGGGTAGGCTCCCTTGTGGATCTTATGACTGCATGGTCATTTATTTGAGACTTCAACCCCACTCTTTTGCACTACACTATTTCTTTCTATTACAGTAAAAAAAAAATGTACCAGGAACTTGTGAACATGTCTGTAGGCTACAACATGTCTGTACTTTGAAAGGAAAAGTCTCTAGTTGCTTGATGGCTTAGGGACCAAACCCAAATCTTGAAATTGAATATTAATCATGAAACCAAACTATATAATGTTGAACATAATGTAGCCTCTCGTAAGATAGGATGAACTGTAATTCCTCATTATCAAATGTCTTGGGGCTGAATACACTCATCCCATTTGGCAGCATACACAGAAACCATAGAGTTCTATTCTAGGTAAAGGTTTACATAACCCCTATAACACTGACCGTTCCCCTGCGCAATCTATCTACTGTAGGTCTGTTCTGTTTCCACTTTCCCATGTTCTGTATGGGTATGTATGGTTTAATATTATGTATGGTTACACTGACATACACTTGCCATGTGTGAGTAATGTATTTATTAATTCTGTGTATGAGTAATGTGTGGTTTAATGCTATGTATTAGTAATGTGTGGTTTAATGCTATGTATGGGTTACACTGGCATACATTTGTTATGTATGGGTTGTGTATGGACTCCACTGACCATAATTGAGGGATTCAATTAAACACAAAAGGATGACGGTGGTATCTTGAGTCTCAGATTCAACTGCTGGCATGTTTTTTAAATCGTTTTGAACAAAGTTACAATAAGGTAGGCCTGTAACTTAATTTAATGTACAGTGCCTTCAAAAAGTATTCATACCCCTTGACACATTTTCTTGTGTTACAGCCTGAATTTGGAATTGATTACATTTAGGTTTTTTGGTCACTGGCCTACAGAGAATACCCCATCATGTCAAAGTGGAATCATGTTTTTCGGAATGTTTACAAATTTAATGAAAAATGTCTTGAGTGAATAAATATTCAACCCCTTTGTTATGGCAAGCCTAAATAAATTCAGGAGTAAAAAATGTGCTTAACAATTCACATAATAAATTGCATGGACTCAATCTGCGTGCAATAATAGTGTTTTTTGAATGGCTCCAGGTACCCCACACATAAAATTGTCTGTAAGGTCCCTCAGTCGAGCAGTGAATTTCAAACACAGATTCAACCACAAAGACCAGGGAGGTTTTCCAATGCTTTGCAAAGAAGGGCATCTATTGGTAGAAAAACAGACATTGAATGTCTCTTTGAGCATAGTGAAGTTATTAATTACCCTTTTAAATGGTGCATGTATACACCCAGTCACAACAAAGTACAGGCGTCCTTCCTAACTCGGTTGCTGGAGTGGAAGGAAACCGCTCAGGGATTTCACCATGAGGCCAATGGTGACTTTAAAACAGTTACTGGCTGTGATAGGAGAAAACAACTGAGGATGGATCAACAGCATTGTAGGTACTCCACAATACTAACCTAATTGACAGAGTGAAAAGGAAGCCTGTACAGAATCAAAAATATTCCCAATCATGCATTCTGTTTGCAACAAGGCACTAAAGTAATACTGCCAAAAAATTGTCCTGATTATATAAGTGTTATGTTTGGGGCAAATGCAGTACAACACATTACTGAGTACAACTCTCCATATTTCGAAGCATAGTGGTGGCTGCATCATGTTATGGGTATGCTTGTAATCGTTAAGGACTGGGGGAGTTTTTCAGGTTCAGTCTGCTTTCCACCAGAGATGAATTCGCCTTTCAGCAGGACAGTAACCTAAAACACAAGGCCAAATCTACACTGAAGTTGCTTACCAAGAAGATAATGAATGTGACCGAGTTACAGTTTTGACTTAAATCTGCTTGAAAATCTATGACAAAACCTGAAAATGGTTGTCTAGCAATGATCCACAGCCAATCTGACAGAGCCTGAAGAATTGTGAAAAGAATAATCTGCAAATGTTGCACAATCCAAGTGTGGAAAGCTCTTAGAGACGTACCCAGAAAGACTCACAGCTGTAATCGCTTCCAAAGGTGATTCTAACATGTATTGACTCAGGGGGTTGAATACTTATCTAATCAAGATACAGTATATTGGTGTTACATTTTTCATGATTTTCTTTGCAAATGTTATAATTTTTCTTCCACTTTGACATTACAGATTATTGTGTGTAGATCGCTGACATAAAATTACAATTAAATACATTTTAATCCCACTTTGTGACACAACAAAATGTGAAAAAAGTCAAGAGCTGTGAATACTTTCTGAAGGCACTGTATATTTTATTTGATACCATCTAGGGTAGATTATTGTGTACTGTGTTGTTTTGTTTGGGTCTGTAGTGAAACTGACAAACACAAAGAAAACTGAAAGCCTGTTGAAGGTAGAGAAATGGCACCAGTACAACAAAACGCCAAATACTTATTTCAAACAGTAGACAGTGTGGTGACTCACTCTGTCTCTCCGATGAGGGTTTACACATTCACACTTCACACACCACGATGGATACGTTTAAATCTGGCTTTCATTGCTCCTATATTTTTTGCCGCAAGCTAAGTGACAGTAATGAGATCAAATGTATAATTCAGGATATAATAAAAAGGCACGCTCACCAAGGGAATCCCAAATGACTCTGTTAACATTTCTATTAACCCATAATGGAGTTATCCCCCAGCCTCCCCCTGTCTTCCTGCCTCACCTTCTCTTAAGGCATCAGCATGCTTCAGTTCGCCTGGCCGCTAGCCAAAGACGGCTAGGCGAACTGAATGTGCTCGCATACGCCCTTAAAAGACATTAGCTTGAAAAATTAGAAAGAAAACGTCAATAGTACTGTTTGTCCATTTAGAGATATTGATCTGAATTAATCTAAGATAACTCAAGAAACATGTTATTGATTTTGCTGTTTTTGCCGTGGAGATCTTAGTCACGCAATTTTACATCTAACTAAGATGTTTGGTGCAGTATTTCTAAATGGAAAAAATGTGCATGAAAACGAGTTGTCTCTCAGTGAATGACAACAAAGACTTTACTGAAGAATCCCTACTGTTGACCAATCACAGACGAAGGGGCATAGACTTCGGCTACAGACTTCAGCTTGCCTCAAGAAAAAAGTTTGTGTGCCTGAACAACCGAAAAAAAGACTTACCAAAGTCCAAAACAAAAAAAATATCACAAAATGTCTTCATAATATATGCATAAACTCTTCCAAACTGTTTCGTCTGGGAAGCAGGCGGACGCCTTTACACCCTCTTACAAGGAGGGTAATATTCCAGTCATTATCTGCCATGGCAGGGTACAGCTATAAATCAGATCCCTTTCCTCTCCTTCATAACCATGGCTTGTCCAGCTGTTGATTCACCTCAGATAAATGTGTTGGACCAGCCACTTCTTCATACCGCATCACTGGACCCAACCAGCCACACGGACAAGCATGCCTTCCGTCTTCACCCTAAATTGGTATTGACAAGTGAATGAGGTGGGCAAATAAAAGCCTGGGTCATCTAATCTGATTCCATCCTAGCCTCCTGTCACTCCCTCACAACTAGGTTAGGATCATGCTTCCCTGGTTGTGTCTGGCATCCTGAGTGAACAAAGCAGCCTCTTCCTGCCTGGAAAACCACAGCCTTCATACCAACGCACGCCTGCCCTCCACAACAATAACCACGGCCATGCACAGGTTGTTATTAAAATGAAAGCAATTTATGATTCATATTAGCTGTGGCAGGCGGGCCTTTGAAATGGACCGTGTATGTGGTTGGCTGTGTGTAAGGGGGTGTAATGAGGGAAAAGGTTTTGTAATCCTATATGTGTCTGACAAAGTGCTTTGCTTTGACAGCACTGGGATGTATAATTGTTGTTGATTGGATTGCAGCAGAGCTTTACGTGTATCATTTTAGATTTTCATTTTATCTGAATTGTTATTGTTTTGAACTGTTAAATAGGTTTTGATCTGAGCCTTATTGGACTTTGAAATGATTTGATGGCTTACTGATTTGCTTCTGTTCCATTTCTAGGGGGGTTCTTTTATTTTGTCATAATCCTTTATGCGTCTCGAGTCTAGGGAGAGAGATTTTCTGCCTTCGAAGTTTGAAACTCATTGCTACCTCAGAACTTTTCTTAAATGTCTTTCAATTTGCCTGTCAAACTTTTTCTGAGCTTGGCTTGCCAAAAATAAATTGTACCCCTGTGATGCCATGGCTTGGCTAAATGGAACCATCTGTATGTAGTCAGAGCAGCTCAATGTAGCAATGTTTGCAGAAAGGGAAGTGAGATGCTTGGGACTGGGAGTACAGGGTGTCTGCTCTCCCCCTGCCCCCCTACTGCCACCTTCCACCCCAGTGAGGGAGGCTGGTGGTGGAAACTACTCCTCCTGAGAACATGTGGGAATGATTTAGACCTTCAGCCGCTCTCTCCCTGGGCGTCTCCACCCTGTTCCCTCCCCTCTCTTCTCCGTTTTGGCAGGGGGGGGGCCATCACCGACCGGGAATAAGTTGAAACAGAGCTCTGCCTCTGACACCTCGTGCTAGAGGGGCTGCTTGACAGAGACAGAAAGAAGACCTGGAGTCCAGCTGCGTCTGTCTCCGAGTTAGAAAAGGAGACGTGTGTAGTTAGAGGAGTGTAGCCGACATCTCAAGACTACTCCAGAGAGCCATAGACACACACACACAGGGAGAAAGAGATGGATTGGCCGATCGAGTGTGGGGTTATGAGCGTGTTGCCTTTTGATATCTTTGGCCATTTTCACGATTTTCATGGAAGTCCATCGTTAGAAGGCCCCAGAGATGGGCACATCAAAAAGAGTTGCGGTGCTCACTCATCTGTAACGAGCAGAGTGGCATAAGTGTGAGTGGTCATGAGGCTTTGAAGCCATAGATCCAAGGGCCAGCCTCATCACTCCAGGCTTTCTGTGTAGCTTTGGACTTGGCCTTTGTAGTAGTACTGAGGAGCTTTTATACTTTCCCATAGCTTTAGCCAGACAGACCTTAGACGGTTTACGAATGGAAAGATCAAATATCGAGTGTACATTCTGTATAAAAATTCACGAGAAATGACCTGACTAATATTACCTACACTGAGATTGAGATGTTGTCTGTCCACTCCATACACACTCACAGAATAGATGTATTAGCGCCGTTGATGACTGTTTAAAGGACCTGTTATTATTTTGAGTGAGTTCAAGCTTTTTTTAGCAGAGTGAAAGATGCCCTTGCACTGTGCAAACCTGCTCGGAGGATTTAGTTTTAAAGTGCTCCTGTGGAAGGAATTCTCATTCTCTCCCTGTTTTGTCTCTCTGCCTAGTGGCCGAACAGGGTTCGACCCTTATTATTACCAGGAGATTATGATGGACCTGTGGGTCAGGCTAATGGGATAGAGAATCCATGTGATCAAATGTTTAGGATATTGGATCTTTGTTTAATAGATTCTTTAAAGACTTCTCGTTGACACGTTGATTCTCTGTGCCCTTAATGTGGCTTCCGTAGTCTCCTCGTGAGATAAGTAAGACGTGTAGCTCTCTCTGTGTGACTCGTCAGTATTCATCGCTCTCTGTGTGACCCGTCAGTATTCATCGCTCTCTGTGTGACCCGTCAGTATTCATCGCTCTCTGTGTGACCCGTCAGTATTCATCGCTCTCTGTGTGACCCGTCAGTATTCATCGCTCTCTGTGTGACCCGTCAGTATTCATCGCTCTCTGTGTGACCCGTCAGTATTCATCGCTCTCTGTGTGACCCGTCAGTATTCATTGCTCTCTGTGGCTGGCTTTAGAACTGAAGCACACCCAGCTGACAGCACAAGACACTGGAAAAGATGACACTACGACAGTGTCCCAAATGCCATCCCATTCCCTATAGTGAGCACTGGTCAAAAGTATTGCAGTACATAGGGAATAGTGTTCCATTTGGGCTGCTATAGTCTGCAGTGAATGAGTGCTGAAACAGCAATCTGCATTCGTCTATTTGTTTCCTACCTGACTTAGTTTGAATAGACTGGGTGCAATGAGAGAGCCCCATGCAAATGCATGATTTGACTGTGAAGACCTGAGTTAAAGGAGCACTCATTATTCTTACCTGAAAATACCTTGTGGTTTTTTGCTGAGTTTATTTATTATCTAACCCTATGATAACAGGAATATTATTTTCTGTGAATTCAGTAACAGTTTACTATAATCTGGACTCAATTTACAGTAGTTGATTCTTATACAAAGTCTTTGGTGACCAGACGATGCTTATTATACTGCAGTACACTGTAATTGGTGACCAAATTGATTCTCCTCAGTTTACGCTGAAAACGGCTAGTGGGCTGCATGTTGAGTGGTGCCGCCTGCCAAGCAGGACTATAATCTGTATCTAATTTGACAGCAGTTCTAATGGTTTTTAGAGCCTGCATGATACTGTATTAACCCCCAATTACAGCAAAGAAAATGTTATTTGTATTTCAACTCCAGTGTCAGTCATGATTAATAGAAATACTAAAGTTGTGCTTTTTAATAGAGGATGTTTTGTGAGAGGTCGTTGGCCAGCCTATTTGACAAACTTTAGTCTAAAACTTTTTTTTTATTAAACTCCCCTCATGGTAAAATGTCCAGACAATGTTTAGCCATGGATTTCCTTCTGGGGGAAATGTTTTCCTTAGCTGGGTGAAGCTGTGCAGAATTCTCTAGAATCTGAATTGTATCCCAGCACAACCCGTGGCCGGGGAACCGTTATTCCGAAACTGTGACACTTCTCAACAGCAAGGACAGGAAATGATGTCGTGAGCTAGTATTTGTATTTTTTTACTGCATTTGTGTCAGTTCCTGTATGAAATGATAGTACTCATACTCCATCGCATCTCATCTACCATTATTGACTCACTGACGACATGCCTACTTGGTTAGTAATAACTATTTACTCATTCATGTGTTAGGGCTCGGCTTATTCCAGCCATTAATTATTATATAGTTGATGCCGGGGCTTTCTGATAGTGTGTGTTTGGAAGTCTGCAGATATCTGCCCTGCTTTGTGTTTTCAGGATGGGCGGAATGGTCTAGAGAGGAGTCTATCAGTTCTGTTTTAATCTCATCTAGACCAAGGATGTTTTCTGTTTGTCCTGCTACTTCTCTCTCTGTGTGACCTCATTAAAATAACACATCTGGCCAGGGCATGGGGATGGGTTGTGCTGTGCTGGAACTTGTCTGTCAGTTTTGCAAGTGGCAGAGTCTGCCTCCACTTCCTATTTTGTCAGTCCTGTGGTGTAGGGGCTGTGAATGGTGTCTGTCAGTCTGTATCCTGACACACCAGCTGCACTACAAAGTCCAGACTGTAGGCTACCATACTGAGGGATGGGAGCTAAGTTAGCCACTGAATTAATAGAATGCTTGTATCGCTGTCTTGATCATCATGGTTGGTTTCGATGCTAATTCTGTGACTGTAATCATTGTAGGCGAACAGAAAAGGAAACTTAGACAAGACATCAGCCACGGGGCTACAGCCAGCAAGTGTTATTTGTCCCTGTCCATCTGTGGCCTGTTCCCCATGTGCATTCTCAGCAGTAGGGTAATTTTCGAAAGTCTGATTTAAACGCTGTGTCCATTAGTGAGTCTGCCAAAGCCAGCTGGTCTCATAGAACGGTTTTAAACAGAATTATTTTAGTGTAGAATGGTTTTAGCATAGAATTGTTCCCATCGAACGATCACCATCTAAACAAACCATCATCCTCACCCCCACTAACCCCCTAACATGGCACTGGGTCTCAGGGTAAATAGCCCACAACGAGCAGGGAGGGTATGGCAGGCCAGTGTATCCTCTTCTCTCAATGCCCCTTGCAACCATACATCTCAGAGAGGTGTGCAGGATTTAAAAGGAAAGATTGTAGATGAAGATCAAGATACCTTGGGAATGCCTGCATTCATGTGTTTCATTGAGTGCAGCTGCAGTGCTGTGCTGTGTTAAACCACTGCCATGGCTGTGAGTGTGCATCGAAAGCAGCGCTTACCCATGGACCAAGTAGACATTCAAGGAGATGGCCAATATTTGATCAGTGTCTCTCTCACTGCCTTTCATCCTCTATATTTCTATTTCGGTCTCGCTCTCCTGCTCTCTTTCACACACGCCTAAAAAAATCTGCTTCACCCTGTCCCTTTACATTATACATATGACACTTAAAGCATTTACACGGGCATGTACAGCATAATTGCAGTGTAGTTGCAGTGTGTACTTCTGATACCTGTGGTTTGTGTAATTGCACAATTAATACATACATGTCACACCACTTAGTAGAAAGTGAGACCACACCACATGCATATGTCAAATAGGTTATTGTAGTAAACATTCTGCAAGTATGTGTCACGCCCTGACCTGAGAGAGACGGTTTATTTCTCTATTTTGTTAGGTCAGGGTGTGGGGTGGGCATTCTATGTTTTGTATTTCTTTGTTTTGGGCCGAGTATGGTTCCTAATCAGAGGCAACTGTCTATCGTTGTCTCTGATTAGGAATCATACTTAGGCAGCCTTTTCCCACCTGTTTTTGTTATGGCAGCCTTTTCCCAGCCCTTTCCCACCTGTAGTTGTTTTCTGTTTTGTTATATGTGACCTGACAGAACTGTTGGCTTTCGTTTTGTTTCTTTGTTCTAGTGTTCTCAGCATTAAATATTATGAACACTTACCACACTGAATCTTGGTCACCTCTCTACGACGATCGTAACAGTATGCAAGACTAGCCCTGTCTTCATCTCATACCGTGTCAGTGCTTTGTGTGTTGTTCAAGTGTCGGTTAGTGTCAACTCGCATTCCTCACAGTGAGCAGAGCCTCTCCTAGAATTGACTTGTAATCTCCATGAGATATCCAGCTAGCATGGTCTGAATGAATCAGAGGGAAGCTACAGTCATGTTGAGTTTATCTTGGCTGGGACGAGAGGCTGCGGGTATGTAGTCCGCATCCCGAATGGCACCCTATTCCCTATATAGTGCACTACTTTTTACCAGAGCTCTATGGAACCTGGTCAAAAGTAGTGTGTACAAAATAGGGAATAGGTTTCTATTTTGGACACAGCCCCTACTATCATTGTGCTGCCTGCTGGAGCACTTCAGATAGGATGAGTAGTAAGTACTACTCTCTCTCCTCTCAAATGGATTCTCCATCTAAATAGAAGCATTGTACATTGTGTTTGAGAGAGAAGAAACAATTTGTTCCCTTTGGCTTTCCCTTATGCTGCGCTGTAAAAAAAAGAGGTTAGACCTTAGCTGTGCCTTTTTTCAGGACGGAAATCATTTTGTGGTTTCTTCTTTAGTGCTTTTGTAACTTTATGTTAAAACACCTCCTGCATTTGAAGTACTGTATTCCATTTCATGACAGGGCAATTCTTCTCAGAGACTGGATTCATCTGGAAAGTGTTCAGCAGTTCAAAGCCTCTCAGATAGTTACCTCTGGGTTTATCCTCCCCTTGACAATCTCTCTCTTCCTCCTCGGTAATGAAATCATCTAGGGTTGTGCTGCTTATCTCCGACTAGGCCTTTCTGCTGTCCCCCATCCCTCAGCATATTTCAGCGCTGTTCGCTAATACCCAGGTTATCACATATTTGAGAATGCGCAGCTGAGAATGTGTACAGAATGTTTTAAAATGAGGCCTAGGTTACGCCTTCTTTAGCGTTTCATCGTACTTTTGTATTCAGGGCAGAGTTGCCTAGCTAGCTGTCGTGTTTGTTGGTTTGATGTTTTTACGGATGGCTTGGCAGTATTTAAAGTTTATGTGTGTCTCAGGTCAGGAGTTGCTGCTACTGCATTGCGGCTGCCTCTGATGAAAATAAAACACTTCCTGAACCAGCCCTAACTCCTCCACGCGAGGGACCTGATGGAAAGACACTTGCTGCGTCTGAAATAACACCTTATTCCCTATTTCCTAGTGTGCTTTTTTTGACCAGGTCCCATAGAGCTCTGGTCAAAAGCAGTGCACTATATAGGAAATAAGGTGCCATTCCGGACGTAGCCACTGGCTTTGCTGATTTATGTACTAGTTTCGTGCTAGCTGCTAGACGAAGTAGCTGAGCAATTAGCTTAAGCTTAACTTGGGCTTAAGTGATTGACGGAGGTAATGATGTGGTGTGTTGGAGAGACTTCAGTCAGCACAGTAGTCCTCCAGAGACATTAACCAATAAGGAACTAAATGATTCCTAGAACCCACCAGGTACTGTTATAAGTCCTTAAATGTACGGCGCATTCGGAAAGTATTCAGACCCCTTGACTTTTTCCACATTTTGTTACGTTACGTCATCAATCTACACACAATATCCCATAATGACAAAGCAAAAATTGGTTTTTAGAAATGTTTGCAAATTTATAACAAATAAAAAAACAGAAATACCTTATTTACATAAGGGGTTGTGTTGATGTGTCTAGTGGGACTAAGCAGAGCTCCCTTTCCCGGTATGGGGGACCGGGAGATGTGGGTACAGAAGGCCGCTGGCATGACAGGACCCCCAGCTGAGTTGTCTGCTGGCAGCTGGGAACAGTAGACGAGGCAAGGCCCCCTAACCTGGCTCTGTGGATTAGCACTATCTCTCAACCTGCTAGTTTTATGTAAATGGTCCTCCAAGAAGAAAGGACAATAGCTTGTCAGTCCTTGGAACAGGAGCGACTTTTACTTCCCAGGTATAAAGAAGGGGTAACATTTTAATTCGAAGAGTACCTACATAAGGACTTTATAACGCATTCATAAATCAGACATAACACATTCATAAGCAGGACATGAGCATTTCATAAACGGTTGAGTTACACTGGATTAGAGGCACTGTGATCCCTCAGAGTGGTGGAGTGATTCAGCTAACTGGAGCTTTGCTTACTTGTCCAGGTAACTGGCCTGCTCCACTGGGCCCTTTGTCCCCTCCATCCTGACCTCACATCCACCTCCTTGCTTGGCACCTGCATTACAACACCTTGGCACAGTTCTCAAGGTGGTGTGCTGTGCTGTTGTGAGAGGTGGCAAAAAGACTCACACAGTGACACTGAGAAATAACATTTCTATCACCATAGCTGTAACTACGTCTTTTTCGTTTTTTATGAACATGTAGGCTAATGAATCATAAATGATAGTGGCATTTTAAGTGACACAGGTATGATAAGTGTCTTAATGATTTATTTTAATTGTTTTTTATCTCTAATGAGATTTAAATGCTTTAATGAAACGATTAAACAGATGCAGGAGTAATATCATCCTTGGCTGTGGGGAACGTACAATACTTCCTCTGTGACCTTTTCAGCACAATTAAACTGTGTTGTCATTGGTGCTATAATGGCTGTTGCTTTGCTCGCAGGGTGGGAACACAGTGTGAGTTAGCCTACGGGTTAGACAGAGCAGTCACACACCAGCAGTGTTACAAATCCACTCTGCCTCCCAGGCAGCTCGGTGTTAAAATGGAAGGCCTTTCTTCCCTGCTTTATGGTGTTTGCGGCCATGAGGGGATAGCTAGCCTGCCTGACAGGAATGTCATGACGGGAATCTGCCTTTTGCTGCTGAAATTCTTCATGCCCCTGTTTGTCTGTCTGGGGGGGATGCCTTGTGGTGCGCCTAATGAAGCTCAGTCAGAATGAATGCAGATATTGATCGGCCGCCTCATAGATTATACACGAGGCGTGAGCTAATTGCGTTTTGATAGACAGTTGGGGACTTAACTGTGAGAACTGCGACGTGATCGGCTCCTGAATACTCTTTGGATCAGCCTCTAACATCCTCTTATAATAACACCGCTGTTCGGTTCATATTCAGGTAAGGCAGTAGACTGAGGAATTGAATTGACTCAGTTGGGGAACTTCCTGTTATAGTGTCTGGTGTTCTAAATAAATGAATAACCTGTTGACTTATCTCTTGTCCATTTTGTAAGGACAAGATATTTCAGACTGAGAGTGTAATGCTCCCATCCAGATCTCAATCTGCCTTTGAGTTGTCTGTCGGTGGTTTCGAAGGAGGGTGGTTTCGAAGGAGGGACGGACGGAGTGAGGGAGGGAGGTAGTGAGGGAAGAACGAAAGAGGAATGTCGGAGGGCCCAGAGATGGGCAAGCCGCACTTGTCTGTGACATTCCCCTTGGCCCCGAGGAGCCACTTCACCCCTCCAAGCTAGAGCCTTAGCCATTTGTCTTCATGCTGATCAGGGACCCCACATGAGCTCATTTTACTGAGTTAAATGTGAGAGAGCGGTCTCTGGCTGCTCTCCTAATCCAACAACAGCTAACCTCCCTGCCTCAACTCACACGTCCTCCCTTATGCCATGTCCGAATGTTTAGTTAGACTAGAGAGTAAAGCAGCAGTTAACAAGGCAGGACTAAGGATGTTGTTAGTGAACACAACCCAGCAGACCTGTAAACGGCCCCCAGACCAACACAGGTGTGTTAATGTGGAACAAAGGAGCTGCTATGTTATGTCTTTATCTGCTCTATATCCAGACCCCTGATCCAGCAGATAAGCATGTTTAGTACCTACTCAATAGTCCCCAGTCTTCTGTGGAAACCAAGCCTGGGTTTAAATACTCTTTCAAATCTTTCAAAGGATTTTAGTGTTTGCTTTAGTCTGCTTGGGGTGCCATATGGGTGACGTTTCGCAACTATTCTATTGGTTCTATTTCGCCAGACAAGCTCAATCAAGACAAGCTATAGTATTTGAACCCAGGTCTTATGGAAACCCAGTCTGTGACGGCCATTAGGGCTCAGTGAGCCAGTGACAAGGGCTGCCATTCAAACACCTCCCCGGGTTCATTCATAAGCTGCCCTCCAGATTGCCGGGCTAAGTGGTGACTGAGGGAAGCCTATTTTTACTCCCCTCATAACTTGTGCATGGCCGCTCTCTCATTGAAACGTTTAATAGAGCTAAAAGGCAGCCTGGCAGATGTCAATCGGCCACTCAGTCAGGTCCGACCAACCGCTTCAAGCCGTGCCCAACTTTCCATCCCTCTCTCTGTTTCTCTCACTCTCTCTGTCTCTGTTTCCCCCTCTCTCATTCTCTGCATTTCTCTCTCACTCTCACTCACACCTACACTTACACACCAGAGTTATTGTTTCCCTCTGACAATACAGTTTCTACCCTCCCCTGAGTCCCCTCAGTGCCCGAGAACATTCTTGTACCGGTCGTAAAACATGTGTAGCATTATGCAAATGCATGGCTTTTTCTAACACTGTCTGTCCCTATGCATGGGCTTTGCCACTGTAGCTTAAAGCCACAATCTGCAATATTTGCTACGGTTTTAAGGTCATTTCCATGAATGGTGTGGCAGGGTCAGACTTTTGAAATGTCAGATTGTGGCTTTAACACACTGCAAGGTTATGAGAGGCAGGCTGGCTGGCTAGCAGTACCAGTAGCAGTAGCTGCTCACTAAGCTGGCTGGCAGCCCAAATTTATTTCCACACCACATTCAGAGGATATTTTTATCATCTCTCTGTTTACCAGTGACGTTTGTTGAGGTCGGTGGCTGGGTAGGCACTGGCTATTATGAAAGCCAAATTTACTTACAAATATTCCTTGATAAAGCCCGAGTTCACCATGCAACAGATGGCTCCAAAAACTATTAACTGAAAATGGACACGTTTTTTTTTTTTTTAACCAAACGTAAATACCAATAAAGCAAAGATACAGAAGCAATAGCCTCCAATGGCGGCATATTTCATATCATCTGACAAAATGATACACTGCTCAACTCAGCTTAGACATAGACCGCTGTAGCATCCACAGTTACAACCAATAGTTGGCACTAAAAGACCGATTTATATAGACACATTTCATCCGAATAGTTTGCAACCCTGATATATATATTTTGCGGCAGGGGGACTTTTCATAACAGCTTTTTTTATTAGATTATCACAGGGTAAACATTGCCTATCTTGTCTATCCGGACTGCACGTCAACTGCCGTGCACAAACTCAAGAGCTCGCCTCACTGAGCCTGGCCAGATCTGTGTAAACGGTTCTGGCTACTCTTTCTCTCTCTCCACTTAAATGCCTTCCTACCATACTTTGTTCAGAAGACAAGTGAATGTTCACTTTGCCTATAAGAGGTCTGCAAACACGTGTAACTCCGAGCTGTTGTCTCAATGTTTTGTTACACTTTACTACTTTGTCATAAGGTCATGAGTTATAACAGAGTCGTGAAACATTCATGACAGCTGACGCCACCTTATTGCATAAACATTATCATGACATAAACCATTGTTTGGGTCCGCTAGCTAACTGGCTAGGTACATTGTTAACCAACTAACTAGCTTACCCAACCAGTAAGTAGTGAAGACAGTGTGTAAAGCCAGTTAACCCCAATTACCTTGAATGTAAACAACTGTTATGTCAATGTTATGACAGTGTTATATAGACTTTATGGCAGCTTGGGTTCAAGAAAAGTATCAATTGAATTGAGTATGAATGACAGTGGGTAGCCTACCCTTACAGTACAGTATCTACCACCAGGTGAGGTCAGGAAGTTGTTGCTATGCTCTCTAAGTATTCCCACTGCGTTGTCAGTGCATACGGTGTGAACACCTGGTGTTCCTCAACAGACTGACTCCTGGTTTGTATCCCAAATTGCTCCCTATGGGCCCTGGTCAAAAGTAGTGCACTACATAAGGAACAGGGTGCCATTTGGGGCTCCCCCTAGCCCCAACCTGCTCCTATGGCCCTGCTCCCAGCTCCACTGGCTATGAATGAGACAGATGGAGCAGGGCTTACAGTGGGAAAGGGACTCGTTGGATGACACCTGTGCATGGCGGGTGTGCTGCTGCTATCGCTCACTGCAGACGGAGCACAGCACAACACTCTTCTCTCTGACTCAGCTCTTCCTCTGACAGGCGTGCTGGGAAGGGGCTAGTGGTGCTCTGTCTGTCCCAGCCAGATGGATCACTTTGATGATATTAGGGGACTGAAGCAAAATGAATCACTGAGTTTAGATGAAGTCATGTGCATCAGTGAAGCAAGAGTTCGTTAGGAGTTAATAAGTAACACGAGTACTTTGTAAATGCTACAAATGACAGTATGCTCAGGTCTACTACAGAATGCATACACATTTGACTGGAAAATGCATGCTTGACAGGGCATGCGTACAGGCTTGACTCAAATCTTACTGACATAGCTAAGCTGTGCCATATTGCAGCTACTTTACAATATGTTAGTGGCCGTTGAAACTGATGTACTGCATGTGAATCTCTTAGGATTTGGGATTTTATTTGGTTCCCCATTAGCTGTTGCAAAAGCAGCAGCTACTCTTCCTGCGGTCTAGTTACCTTCAGCTGATGGGTCTCTGGTAGTTAGATGGATCATAGTGGCATCTCTTGAGAAGCTGTGAGATCGCAGGGAGTTACAGTACCATGGAGATTTCCAGGCTGTATCACGATCCTGTTTCTTCATTAGAGCTGTAAGTCTTCTTTTTTCCTCTAATTATTTGAGTATGAGAGGGAGTGGAGAGTCTTAGTGCTGCTCTGCTGTTGTGATTGTGCCAGTCCCCACGTAATGAAGCCTGTATAATGCAGCTGCTGGCAGGATGGATGGCAGGGCCTGGGTTGGTCCCTATGTTACAATACAGAGAAGAGGAGCCTCCTGAGCTCTGGCTGCTTTGATAAGGCTCGTCATATGTTTCTGTGGTTCTGCCAGGTTAACACACACACACACGCATGAGCATACACACACACACACACACAGCACTTTCTATGAATACATGCACAGTCCTGGCTATGAATACACACAGTCCTGGCTATGAATACATGCATAGTCCTGGCTATGAATACACACAGTCCTGGCTATGAATACATGCACAGTCCTGGCTATGAATACACACAGTCCTGGCTATGAATACACACAGTCCTGGCTATGAATACACACAGTCCTGGCTTTGAATACACACAGTCCTGGCTATGAATACATGCATAGTCCTGGCTATGAATACATGCATAGTCCTGGCTATGAATACATGCATAGTCCTGGCTATGAATACATGCATAGTCCTGGCTATGAATACATGCATAGTCCTGGCTATGAATACACACAGTCCTGGCTATGAATACACACAGTCCTGGATCGGCACATACACACAGCTCTGGTTATGCCTCTAATCATTCTGATCTCCCGCTGGAAAAACAGTGTCAGCAGGAGGAACCGGAGACCGGTAAGGGCATACCTATGCTGAAACCTTACATTCTGTCTCACAGCCCACAAAATAAGTAAGCTAGATTTGACTCTTGCTTTCCGTTTCGGTTTCCTTTCCTGCACCCTCCATCAGGCTGAAGTGGTTTCTTCAAAAGCAATCACAGTTAAACATATCACATGCTTCATAAAATGAAGCATTTTGTAGTGAAATGATTTGAACCATCTTTCGGTAAGGGTGTTTTACAGCAACTTAACATGTAATGGTTCCCTTGACGCCCTAAGCCTGGAATGAGGTGTTAAAGCAAGGGAGGTCACTAATCACCCAATCAAGGTCTTTAGTCATGCTGATCCAAAGCCAGGGATGTCATTGTGTGTGCTGACATGTAAAATGAGTCTCTGAGTGACTTTCTGTCCCTGCTCTGTTCCCCAGACAGCTGCCTGTCTGTCTGGGACCGAAATAGGTGATGTGTTGTTGTGTGTTGCAACAAACTTCTCTGAAATAAATAACATTTTATTTATCACATCATTCGTAAACAACAGGTGTAGACTAACAGTGACATGCTTACTTATGTGCCCTTCCCAACAAAGCAGAGAGAAAAACAGAGAAAATAATAACACAAGGAATAAATACACAATGAGTAACGATAACTTGGCTATATACACAGGGTACCAGTACCGAGTAGATATGCAGGGGTACGAGGTAATTGAGGTAGATATAGGCAGGGATAAAGTGACTAGGCAACGGGATAGAAAATGAACAGTAACTGCAGCATATGTGATGAGTCAAAAGAGTTATTGTAAAAAGGGTCAATGCAGATAGTTAACCAATAGCTACCCGGGCGAACTATTTAGCAGTCTTATGGCTTGGTGGTAGAAGCTGTTCAGGGTCCTGTTGGTTCCAGACTTGGTGCAACGGTACCGCTTGCTGTGCGGTAGCAGAGAGAACAGTCTATGACTTGGATGTCTGGAGTCTTTGACAATTTTTAGGGCCTTACTGGGCCGTACGCACTACCCTCTGTAGCGACGTGCTGTGGGATGCCAAGCAGTTGCATACCAAGCGGTGATGCAGACAGTCAAGATGCTCTTAATGGTGGAGCTGTAGAACGTTTTGAGGATCTGAGGGCCCATGCCAAATCTTTTCAGCCTCCTGAGGGGGAAGAGGTGTTGCCGTGCCCTCTTCACGACTTTGTTGGTGTGTGGAGCATGTTAATTCCTTAGTGATGTAGACACCAAGGAGCTCTCAACCTGCTCCACTGCAGCTCTGTCGATGTGGATGGAGGCGTGCTGGGCCCTCCATTTCCTGTAGTCCACGATCAGCTCCTTTGTCTTGCTGACGTTCTGGGAGAGGTTGTTATCCTGGCACCACACTGCCAGGTCTCTGACCTTCTCCCTGTAGGTTGTCTCATCGTCGTCGATGATCAGGCCTACCACAGTCGTGTCGGCGGCAAACTTAATGATGGTGTTGGAGTCGTGCGCGACCACGCAGTCGTGGGTGAACAGGGAGTATAGGAAGGGACTGAGCATGCAGCCCTGAGGGGCCCCCATATTGAGGGTCAGCGTGGTCGGACCACCAGGAAGTCCAGGCCGCCACCTTACCACCTGGTCAGGAAGTCCAGAATCCAGTTACAGAGGCAGGTGTTTATTCCCAGGATCCTTAGCTTAGTGATGATCTTTGAGGGCACTATGGTGTTGAACGCTGAGCTGTAGTCAATGAACAGCATTCTCACGTAGTTGTTCCTTTTGTCCAGATGGGAAAGGGCAGTGTGGAGTGTGGAAAGGGTGGTGTTGTTGTGTGACACAGACTTCACTCAAATACGTGGTGTTGTGTTGCAGAAGACTTGGTGATACCACAACAGAAGACTCAAACATTCCCTCCCCACATGGGAGTTATGTTGTTTTCAAAAAGTGACTGTTTGCCTGTGATGTCATTTTCAGCTTGAAATACTTGAACAACAAAAGAACAAAAACTAAAGCCCTCCTGTTAAACTCCTAACTTTACAAGTCAATATCATCCACAGAAGACATGATGGGTTTCTTCTGTTTGTGAAGACAAAGTTGTGTACTTTTTAACAAGCTTGTAGAATTGTATGAACATGCTGAAGAGTTGCTCTTCCGATCTTGCCCGGGGCTGTATTGTCCTGGAGTGTGTAATGTGTGCATGACAGCACCTAAGATGCAGGTTGTATTTCCCATCAGGGACCATTGTTGAACACCACCACATCACGTCTGCTAGTGTTGGATTTTAGCCACATGGCTTTTATCCATTATATTGCAAACATTTGTGAAGTAACTCTGGAAAAAAATGCACTACAGGCAATTATCTTACTTGTCACTAGTCTAGAAACAGAGTAATCCTTGAATGGTGGTGCTGGTTAATGGTCATGTCAGGCCTATTTTACTAGGTAGGCCCTGAGGGACCGAGGTGAGCGTTGAGACAGAGCGAAAGCTTGTGTCAGCAGTGTGAAGTTAAGACACACACCGCCATCAGTCCATTCAGCTGCAGTGTGAACTCCAAACACAGCCGTTTCAACACAAAGCTTTAGGGTACCGTTCTTTCTTTCTCACTCTCTCTGTGAGACGCAAGAACAAACAGCCCAAACAGACAAATGCCCAGCTGGTTAACAAAACAAAACAAACTGAACTCCACAGTCCACACACACAATGATGGGTTAGGCCAGGGCCAAGGCCAGGGCCAAGGTAAAGGTTTAATATTGTCGTCATTGTTGTTGGGTCAATGTGTGACTGAATGTGTGTATAAATGAGTATTACTGTGACCTCTCGGTGCTATAAATGGGAGTGAACAGTGAAGTCATTGCAAGGTGACTGTGAACTAAAGGCCTAGTTTTCTCTGGGTAATCCCTGGGTGTTGGGGCTGTGCAGCTACACCTCAATTCAAACTGTAGCGCGAGAGCTCCACAGCAGCAGTTTATTAAGTGTTGCAAAGAAGGACAGACGATTTTTACTCTCTACACGCTTCATCACTTGGCGGTCCCATTCTGTGAGCTTGTGTGGTCTGCCACTTCGCAGCTGATCCGTTGTCGCTCCTAGATGTTTCCACTTCACAATTATAGTACTTACACTTGACCGGGGCAGCTCTAGCAGGGCAGAAATTTGACGAACTGACTTGTTGGAAAGGTGGCATCTTATGACGGTGCCACGTTGAAAGTCACTGATTTTTTCGGTAAGGCCATTCTACTGCCAATGTTTGTCTATGGAGATTGCATGGCTGTGTGCTCGATTTTCTACACCTGTCAGCAATGGATGTGGCTTAGGTAGTAATTTGAAGGGGTGTCCACATACCTTTGTATATATAGTGTATCATTGAGCCCAGTGATTGTGCTTCTCTCTCCCTCCATTTTGTGTTGTCTCTCCACAGATTGGCTGGCCAGGCAGCTGGTCCATAGGGTGACCCCCCTTAACTGAGAATGGGAATATTATGGAGGAAACCAATGGGAAGCCTATAGTGGAAGCCTATGGGACTGTATATTAAAGGTCTACTAACTAAAACTATGGAAAACTGCAATGTTTTATGTGTGTGTGTGTGTACGCTCGCACGTGTGCTTGAGAGTGTTTGTGTATCTCTTTTTATAACTAACCACAGAAACAGTCCGTTCTTACCAGTGCGCTCTTTTGTTCCTCATTTCATCTGTCTTTCCTCATGATTAACGGACTCCATTTTCACACATTACAAGCTGAAGTCACCGGTTAATTGTAGCCCTCTGGCTGGCCTGGTGCCAAGGCCAGCATGATGCCCTAGTAGCACAGTTTATTATGCACTTCACTGTCTGAGATTGGCATTTAGTACATCCTATGCCTGCAGTTTGGCTTTGCCAACATAGATCATACGTCACTCACTAGTTGGAAGCATTTCAGAAACATAGGAATTTTGTCAGTGATACGGATCTTGTCTGGTTTTGTCAGTGATGCTGAGTTTCAGAGATTAAAAAAAAAAAGAAGAGTACAGTGATTGATGATTCATGGTACAACGGTTCATGGTACAATGGTACAACGCGCCGTGTCGAGACCATATTTGAGCCACCCAAGTTTCAATTATGGTCACCGGTGTTCAATTGTATCAGAGTGTGATTATTATAAATGATCAGACAATAGGAATGAATTGATTAATTGTTTGCTGCGATTGGCTTAATTGATGTTTGAAGTTGAATGACAGGAGAAGTTTGTATGAAATTGAAGATGACATTTAAATGGGTTCCATAAATAGTTGTTGCCAGGCGACAAAGCAGCTTTTGAATTCCAGGAGAAACAGCTGACTTGGTGTCTGGGGACTGCAGCTGGTGTCTCTGCCCAAACTTTAGGCTTTCCTCATTGGCCCTTCTATTTCCATCATTCCTTTTTATTGTTTATTTCACTTATCTACTTCACTTGCTTTGGCAATGTTAACATATTTGTCCCATGCCAATAAAGCCCCTTGAATTGAATTGGAGAGGGAGAGAGAGAGAGAGAAATGGTGCCCTGGTGCACTGGGAGGACATTACAGGGCCAAAGGGACAGGAGAGACAGATGGAGGAAGAAACACACCACACTAAAGACAAGCCAAATGGGAGGGCATAGAGGGGCTTGGCTGAGATGTGAGTTACATGTTGTTAAATGGCCCTGTCAGGGAGTCTAAAATAGAACATGCTCTCTCTCCGAGACCTGCTTTTCTGAGCTGCCCTGGAATCATCTTGCAGATTCTGTTAAAAGCATTTTGCCCCTTTCTCTCCCCAACACTAACAGGAGGGACAGTACTAAATATTTAAAGAGCGACTATGGTATCGATATGAGTCAGAAACATTTATTTTTGTCTCAAAATGTATTTTAAATAGGATAATTTTGGTCATAACGTCAGACTCGTCCAAAACGGAATGCAGGGTACGTTAACAGTTTTCCTTGGGTTTATTTCCATCCTGCCCACAGCTGGCATTGTAATGCCCATGCTCAATTTGGTTTGACATTCGATATCCCTATGGGGCTAGTTGGGGACCATCAGTAAATTACACAATGTACATGGGACAATATAAAAATACAAAATTTCCTTGAAATAAAAACCTCAAATCAACTAAAATGTTTATAAATTCATATACAAATTCCCAAATCTACTTTGTACTCTCTTGTCAGAAAGTTATGACTCATGAACATCTAATATACAGTACCATTCAAAGGTTTTTGACACACCTACTCATTCCAAGGTTTTTCTTTATTTTTACTATTTTCTACATTGTAGAATAGTAGTGGAGACATCAAAACTATAAAATAACACATACGGAATCATGTAGTAACCAAAAAAGTGTTAAACAAATCAAAATATATTTTATATTTGAGATTCTTCAAAGTAGCCTTGAGTAACCTTTGCCTTGATGACAGCTTTGCACACTCTTTGCATTCTCTCAAGCAGCTTCATGAGGTAGTCACCTGGAATGCATTTCAATTAACAGGTGTGCCTTGTTAAAAGTTAATTTGTGGAAAACCATCAAGAGCGATGATAAAACTGGCATTTATGAGGACCGCCACAGGAAAGGAATACCCAGAGTTACCTCTGCTGCAGAGGATAAGTTCATTTAGAGTTACCAGCATCAGAAATTACAGCCCAAATAAATGCTTCACAGAGTTAAAGTAACAGACACATCTCAACATCCACTGTTCATAGGAGATTGCGTGAATCAGGCCTTCATGGTCGAATTGCTGCAAAGAAACCACTACTAAAGGACACCAATAAGAAGAGACTTGCTTGGGCCAAGAAACACAAGCAATGAACATTAGACCGATGGAAATATGTCCTTTGGTCTGATGAGTCCAAATTGGAGATTATTGGTTCCAACCGCCGTGTCTTTGTGAGACGCAGAGTAGGTGAATGGATGATCTTCGCATGTGTGGTTCCCACCGTGAAGCATGGAGGAGGTGGTGTGATGGTGTTGTGGTGCTTCGTGAAAAATAACAGCTCCCCTGGATAGATTTTTATTACCAAAGAGAAAGGTCTCTATGAACATCCTTCCCTTTCCTGAAATGTAGCTCACAGCACATCTGGTTGCATAGAGAATGAGAGGCTGAAGACAAGAGATGGAGAAATTGTTATCCACTAGCCTCCAGAGTGTCCTTCAATAAACTTAAATTAAACTGATTTGTCACCTCTATAACTGAATTATACTTTTGCAAAAAGTCAGAGATATTTCAATCAAGAACAGTCAGACATTTCAAATGAAATTCTCCCTGTATGTCTCCAATGAGGACAAAGGTTCAGTTATATACTCTACGGTATAGTGGCTGTCCTAAGCCCTGACAGGCGGAGCATGTTTTTGTCTGCTCTGCCAAAACCCTCAGTGAAAACCCTAGCTGCCTGTTCTGCTCTTACTAAAATGATATCACTGGAGCCATGTAGCTATTCATTACCTGCACCGCTCATGTTGTCATAAGCACTGTGCTAACACTGCTAATACCATAAATTGATTCCCTGCACCTTAACACTGGATTCATTATACTGTGTGAGAAATGCAGATGGCTGTATGTTTGAAGGGCTGCTACTGGTGCTGGTGATGGTAATACAGGCCTGGCCTCCCATGCTGGTGCTAACCCAGCCCAACGGCTGCTCTCTCTCCTACCTACTGGTGGCCGGTAATAGTTTCCACTGTGGGCTGAGGCAAGCAGCAAACAGATGGCCCTGGTCCTTCGTTCAATAGAGCTTCATTCACTTATGACTGAAATCCAAACCTGGAGGGAGGGGCAAGGCTCAACCGAAATGGCTACAGGCTCTGCTGTGACAGTGTGATGAAAAGGTGCAGATGTACAAAAACAGCCTAGATACTCTCTGACTCCTGAACTGTTAGCATACGTTTTATGTATCACTCAAAGAGAGTTGTATTTTAATATGCAGGTCATATGCTGGCCTCTGGAGGATCTTGGTGGACTGCCTGAAAGAGGGATGCCATTGTGGCTTATTAAAATACCCAGTCTGTCTCAGAGTGGTTTAATGAGAACTCTCGTTAACATGCGTGTTCACTGTAAACCCTCCTTCCTAGTTAGTCTGGCTTTCTGACACGGACTGGTGAGCAAGTTACATCCCTCCAGGGGGTTCCCAAAACAACACCCTGAGGATATGCTGCTTAGTTTGCCAAACCACTCATCCAATATCCAAGCCTCTTGTTTGAAGCTTTAGGCCCTGGTCAAAAGTAGTGCACTAAATAGGGAAATAGGGTGCCATTTGGGACGCAACCTTGCTTATCTGTATCAGTTTTACAGAGTAACGAATTGCCCTCATGCATATTTTATAGTGTTGAGGGATGAATTGTATCGTTTTGGCAATATCGCAACATTATTTTTCGCTAATTGGCTGTAGCTGCACCAAAACTCCAGTATTTTTTTTCTTACATTTTAAAACAAGGAGACAATTTGTTTTCAACACTTATTTCCGTGACTGACCAAAACTTGTTTTCTCATGGCTTTCTCTTGACCCTCTGCAGAAGAGATATGGTGAGCAATATGTTTGGAACATATTGGAACAAACTCAATAAAATCACAGTATCGAATTGCAATACATATAGTATCAGCACCTAAGGACAGCGATAATATCGTATCGTGAGGTCCCTGGCAAATCCCAGCCTGTCACGACTTCCGCCGAGGTCGGTCCCTCTCCTTGTTCGGGCGGCGTTCATGTATTTAACCCTCTGTTCCCCCATGTTTGTTATGCGTGATTATTTCTATGTTCAGTTCAGTTCATGATGGCTGGTTTTTCGACAGGTGCTGTGTTCACCCTTGCGTAATATTTACCGTTGGTTTTTGGTCAAGTGTATTTGCTTACCTTGTGCCTTGATTTATGAGTAAAGTACGTTGCTCACTCATTTTGGTCTCCTGCACCTGACTTCATGCACCAGCTACACTCACCTTCTGACAGAATCACGCACCCAACCATATGGAGTCAGCAGGAGCAGACAACCCCGGATTAGGGGTCGAGGAGCGCGTCCAGCAGCATGCGGCCATGTTACAACATCTCGGGATCGCCATGGATCGCGTCCTGCAGAATCTGGACCGCTGGGAGAGAAGAGGAGTTCCTCCAGTGCCTCCACCATCACCACCAAGGACACCACTACTCACCCCTCCTTCACTCGGTCCCAGTGGGATTCAGCTCGATCTTCCGAAGGAGTATGATGGGACGGCTGCGGGATGTCAGGGGTTCCTACATCCCTGAGTCAAGGCAGCAGGCAGGGCACTCTTGTGTCACCCCAGGTGAGTCGGCACCAGACTCCCCCAGAGCCCTCTGTTCCACACATGTTTGTGTATATTAATTTTCCCCGCATTCCCAGCATAAGGCGCTCGTAGATTCAGGCGCAGCTGGGAACTTTATTGACAGATCATTTGCCCATAGTTTAGGGATCCCTATTGTTCCAGTGGATATGCCCTTCCCAGTTCACGCCCCATATAGTCGACCATTGGGGTCGGGGCTAATTAGGGAGGTCACCGCTCCACTGGGCATTCAGTTTTTTTCCTTATTGATTCTCCTGCGTTCCCCGTGGTGCTGGGTATACCCTGGTTGGCCTGTCATGACCCCACTATTTTGTGGTAACAGGGCTCTCACGGGGTGGTCACGAGAGTGCTCGGGAAGGTGTTTAGGGGTTTCCGTCGGTGCGACTATGGTGGAAAGTCCAGACCAGGTCTCCACCGTGCGCATCCCCTCTGAATATGCCGATTTGGCTCTCGCCTTCTGTAAGAAGAAGGCGACTCAATTACCACCCCATCGACGGGGGGATTGTGCGATAAATCTCCTGGTAGACGCAGCACTTCCCAGGAGTCACGTGTATCCCCTGTCACAAGAGAAGACGGCGGATATGGAAACATATGTCTCTGAATCCCTGGAGCAGGGGTACATTCGGCCCTCCACTTCACCTGCCTCCTCGAGTTTCTTTTTTGTGAAGAAGAAGGATGGTGGTCTGCGCCCGTGTATTGACTATCGAGGCATCAACCAGATCACGGTGAGGTACAGTTACCCCCTACCTCTCATAGCCAGTGTGATTGAGTCAATGCACGGGGCGCGCTTCTTCACAAAATTGGATCTCAGGAGCGCTTACAATCTGGTGCGTATCCGGGAGGGGGACGAGTGGAAGACGGCTTTCAGTACCACCTCAGGGAACTATGAGTACCTCATCATGCCGTACGGGTTGATGAATGTGCCATCAGTCTTCCAAGCCTTTCTAGACGAAATTTCAGGGACCTGCATGAACAGGGTGTAGTGGTGTATATCGACGACATTCTGATATACTCCGCTACACGCGCCGAGCATGTGTCCCTGGTGCGCAGGGTGCTTGGTCGACTGTTGGAGCATGACCTGTACGTCAAGGCTGAGAAATGCCTGTTTTTCCAACAGTCCGTCTCCTTCCTAGGGTATCGCATTTCCACTTCAGGGGTGGAGATGGAGAGTGACCGCATTACAGCCGTGCGTAATTGGCCGACTCCCACCACGGTAAAGGAAGTGCAGTGGTTTCTAGGGTTTGCCAACTACTGCCGGAGGTTTATCCGAGGCTTTGGTCAGGTAGCGGCTCCCATTACCTCACTGCTGAAGGGGGGACCGGTGCGTTTGCAGTGGTCAGCTGAGGCGGACAGGGCTTTTGGTCAGCTGAGTGCTCTGTTTACCTTGGCTCCTGTGCTGCCTCATCCAGATCCCTCTTTGGCGTTCATAGTGGAGGTGGACGCGTCCAAGGCTGGGATAGGAGCCGTGTTCTTTCAGCGCTCGGGTACGCCACCAACGCTCCGCCCCTGTGCCTTCTTTTCGAAGAAGCTCAGCCCGGCGGAGCGAAACTATGACGTCGGGGACCGGGAGTTGTTGGCTGTCGTCAAGGCTTTGAAGGCGTGGAGACATTGGCTTGAGGAGGCTAAACACCCTTTTCTCATCTGGACTGACCACCGCAATCTGGAGTACATCCGGGCGGCGAGGAGACTGAATCCTCGCCAGGCGAGGTGGACCATGTTTTTTACCCATTTTGTTTTCACCCAATCCTACAGACCAGGTTCCCAGAACCCGAAGACAGATGCACTGTCCCGGATGTATGACACAGAGGAGCGGCCCATGGATCCCACTCCCATACTCCCGGCCTCTTGCCTGGTGGCACCGGTAGTGTGGGAGCTGGACGCGGACATCGAGCGGGCATAACGTCCTTAGCCCACTCCCCTCCAATGTCCAGCTGGCGTCTGTACGTTCCGTCTGCTGTCCGTGACCGTTTGATCTATTGGGCCCATACGTCACCCTCCTCTGGTCATCCGGGCATCGGTCGGACAATGCACTGTCTTAGTGGGAAGTACTGGTGGTCCACTTTAGCTAAGGACATGAGGGTTTATGTCTCCTCCTGCTCGGTGTGCGCCCAGTGCAAGGCCCCTAGGCACTTGCCCAGAGGGAAGTTACAACCATTACCCGTTTCACAACGGCCGTGATCGCACCTGTCAGTGGATTTCCAAATGGATCTTCCTCCATCACAGGCTAACATCACGATCCTGGTTGTTGTGGATCGGTTTTCTAAGTCCTGTCGTCTCCTCACTTTGCCCGGTCTCCCTACGGCCCTACAGACTGCGGAGGCCTTGTTTACACACGTCTTCCGGCACTACGGGGGGCCTGAGGACATAGTATCTGATCGAGGTCCCCAGTTCACGTCAAGGGTCTTGAGGGCATTCATGGAACGTCTGGGGGTCTCGGTCAGCCTTACCTTGGGTTTTCACCCCGAAAGTAACGGGCAGGTGGAGAGAGTAAACCAGGATGTGGGTAGGTTTTTGCGGTCCTATTGCCAGGACCAGCCTGGGTAGTGGGCGGCGTTCGTGCCGTGAGGAGAGATGCTGGGTGCCGGTGGAAGACGTGTTAGACCCATCGATGCTGCGGGAGTTCCACCGTCTCCATCCGGATCGCCCTGCGCCTCGCCCTCCGGGTCGTCCCCAAGGCCGGTGTCGGCACACTGCTGGAGCCACGCGTCAAGGGGGGGGTACTGTCACGACTTCCGCCGAGGTCGGTCCCTCTCCTTGTTCGGACGGCGTTCGACGGTCGAAGTCACCGGTCTTCTAGCCATCGCTGATCCATCTTTCATTTTCCATTGGTTTTGTCTTTATTTTCTACACACCTGGTTTTCATTATCCAATTACATGTTCATGTATTTAACCCTCTGTTTCTCCCATGTTTGTTGTGCGTGATTATTTCTCTGTTCAGTTCAGTTCATGATGGCTGTTTTTTTGACGGGGGCTGTGTTCACCCGTGCGTAATATTCATCGTTGGTTTTTGGTCAAGTGTATTTGCTTACCTTGTGCCTTATTTTTTGAGTAAAGTACGTTGCTCACTCATTCTGCTCTCCTGCGCCTGACTTCATGCACCAGTTACACTCACCTTCTGACACAGCCCTAATATTCGATGTTGGGCACCTGCATGTTGTCCTCCCTCTTGTTTTATGATTAATGTTTAGGACTGGAGAGGGCGTATTACAGTGGAACAATTAACACTCTCCATTTCCCTAGCGGTGTAGATGTACAGAATGAGCCTTCTAGTACACTCCTAGGCACTGTCAACAAACAGCTGAACACAGCAGAACATCACAGGGATGATAAACAAGAAAAAAGAATGCACTAATTGCACCTGAGCTGAAAGGGGGACATTTACATGACATGTTAGTCATTTAGCTGATGCTCTTACCCCCAGCGACATTCAATCGGTTTAGTTATCTGCCAATGTGCCTAAAGTTATTTCCAGTCAGGCTGGGCCAGGTTGAGGCACGGCCAGCTTGTGGAAGCAGATGAAGCAGCTTTATTTCCAAGCTGGGCCTTAATCATGAAGTTCTGCCTCTTTCAGACAGAATGACTGGGAAATCTGACTGCCTGCCTAGCACCCCACTCTCCTTCCATGCTCTAGCTGGCAGGCAGCCATCATCTTAAATGAGAATGAAAATTGAATCTCTTAGTCATTTCTCTATCCGATAAATAGCAACATTACTTTGGCAAAAGCCATATTTTGTGTGATTTTGTCAAGTCATAACTAATGCTGTAATACCACAGAGGAGTTAAGCTATCCAACTTCATCCTCTCCTTCGGTCGGCTGTCCGTGCAGAAATCTGTGTGCCTCAGCTTCACACAGGGGAAGCAATATTTCAAATTCAGGATTATTGATTAATTTAACATTTTTTAACCAGCACAGAGACTTTTCAGATGGTCTGCCAGCCAGCAGGATGGTGGTAGTAGTCAGATTAAACATGCATGGAGGAGGAAAAGGGAAAAAAACATAATTCCTCCTATGTGCCTCCCTTTGCTGTAACCTGCGTTAGCTGCCAAGTCCGGTGGGGAGTGGAGGTTTTGGCTGGCTGGCTGATTTCTTTGGAGGATCAGTAACTTGCCCTCTGTGTCCTGTTGCGTCCAGCTGTGTTCATGGGGAGGACAGACAGACTCATGTGTTTCAGCTTCAACAAGTCACTATGAGTAGATTCAGCTTTGTTCATGTTTAGCCTACATTTTAAGAGAAAATAAGGCACACTGAACAGTTCCAGTTCTCCTTATTTCCCGTTTTGTTCCTGCTCATTGTGAGTGCTTAGAATACATGCTATTGGTGTTGGATTCTCAGAAGCGGGGTGTGGTGAGGCCGGGCCAATCCCACGGCCAGTTCAGTTCCTCCCACCATGCCCCTGTGAGAGGTAAGGGTGCCTGGAGAGGCCATTCTCTGTATATACAAATAATACCACTGTTCCGTAACTCTGAGACTCATTGTGTTGGCTCATCTGAGGGTGAACTTCCACTGGGCTTGTGCCACGCGGTCTGTGGTGAAACACAGACCAGCCTAACTATTCTCTAGATCCCCCATACTCAACTGGCGGACCACAGGCTGGCTCCGACTACAAAGAAATATATTTTACAAAAAAGCTTCGACCCCTGGTATCATATAAACACACATAAGACATTGAAAATGTTGTACAATTGCAGGAAATTAGCTTTATAACAGCCCCCCAAAAAATCTGCCACATGCTAAGTGTGTAGAATTGTGGGAAATTAGCTTTAAAACTGCTACATTTTCTCTCCACCAACAAGAGGGGTGTGAACAGTTTGAGGTCGCATAGGTTGCGAGGTGGAGGTTTGTTACTATGCTGATAAATTACTATCTATCTGGACCTTTGCCACCTAGGAAATGTGTGTGACCGGACCTTCTCAAATAGTACTTGAGTATCCCTGCTCTAAACAGTTTTTTATATTTTGACATACAAGTTTTCACAATTGCTTTACAATACTTTTTGTTATGGGATATGAGATGGTGTTAAATGTAAATGTTGCATCCCTCTCCTTCCATTGTCAGAGGTTATTTCCTCAATTAATGCAGCCTTGGGAGAGTTCATTCATGCTTTAGCATACTGACAATACTGAATGAGGAGGGTGGTCAATAACATGTTGATAGAAATAAGCTTGTTTGATTGCTATTGTGAGTTCTTGAACAGTGTCTTGATCTACAGTGTGCTATTGAAGCCGTGTGTGTGTGTGTGTGTGTGTGTGTGTGTGTGTGTGTGTGTGTGTGTGTGTGTGTGTGTGTGTGTGTGTGTGTGTGTGTGTGTGTGTGTGTGTGTCATTGTACTGTTGAATGGGGGAATTTAATTTGAAATAACCAGACAGAAAAAAACATATATTTTGTCTGAGCAGATTTATTTATATTCCAAAGCCTAGTCAGCATGGGAAATCTCTGCCACTACGATGTTATGTTACAGCAGTTTTTTAAAATGATTTGTCAGACTTTTTCTGTTTTACTCTACGCTCTTTTGTTGACCTTGGTGTGCGTGTGTGTGTGCGTGCATCTGTGTGTGTGTAGTAGTATCTAACGCTCAATCAGAGCATCTCTGTCTCAGTATTTACCCAGAGTACTTCATGAGCACTCTGCAACAGGAAACCTCTCACCCAGAGCCGGTCTGTAATCCCAACATGTTTCAAGCTGACCACCATTGTTCCTGTTCCCAAGAACTCCAAGGTAACCTGCCAAAATGACTCACCATGTAGCACTTACATCTGTAATTATGAAGTGCTTTGAAAGGCTGGTCATGACACACATCAACACCATCATCCCAGAAACCCTGGTCCCACTCCAATTCGCCTACCGCCCCAACAGATCCACAGATGACGCAATCTCAATTGCACTTCAAACTGCCCTCTCCCACCTGGACAAGAGGGAAATAACTATGTGAGAATGCTGTTCATTACCATAGTCCCCTCCAAGCTCATCACCAAGCTGGGGAACCTGGGACTGAACACCTCCCTTTGTAACTGGATACTGACTTCCTGACAGGACAGCCCCAGGTTGTGAGGGTAAGCAATAACACCTCCACCACACTGACCCTTGACACGGGGGCCCCTCAAGGGTGTGTGCTTAGTGCCCTGCTGTACTCCCTGTTCACCCAAGACTGTGTGGCCACGCACTACTCCAACATCATCATCAAGTTTGCAGACGACATGACTGTGGTAGGTCTGATCACCGGTGGCAATGAGACAGCCTACAGGGAGGAAGTCAGAGGGGAGAGAACGCCCCCATCCACATTGACAGGGCTGTAGTGGAGCGGGTTGGGAGCTTCAAGGTCCTTGGCGTCCACATCACTAAGGACTTAACATGGTCCACACACACTCGCACAGTTGTGAAGAGGGCACAAAAGCGCCTCTTCTCCCTCAGGAGGCTGAAAAGATTTTGCATGGCCCCTTGGATCCTCAAAAAGTTTTACAGCTTCACCATTGAGAGCATCTTGATTACCGCTTGGTATGGCAAATGCACCACCCTCAACCATAAAGCGTTATTTTTCTATTGGATTGGAATCCTGTAGGATCCTATAGGATTTTATTCTATAGTATAAAATCCCATAAGAGTTTCAAAATCTGCTAGGATTTTTCTGTTAAATTCTTGAATTTGGAATCCTGTAGGATCCTATAGGACAAAATCCTGTAGGAGTTTAATAGGACTGGTTCCAAAATCTGATAGGATTTTTCTATTGGGTTCTTGTATTGGAATCCAAAGGATCATATAAGATAAAATCCTATAGGATAGAATCCCATAGGAGTCCAAAGGACTGGTACCAAAATCTAATAGGATTTAATCACTTCCATATTGTGGTGGTGTGTTGAAGAGGTTGAGAACCTGATAAGAGAATTATCTAATAAAGGTAAATGAATCAATAAACCATGATGAATTATTAGTCATACAGCATGGTTAATGAATAATCAATGTAATGATCAATGTAGGGATCGATTGGTCTGATTAGTTCCGGAAAGTCCAGGAACCACTGGAGAGGGAAAGAAATGTGTGTGTATGCAATTAGTATAGAGTCAATGGCAGATGGTAAAGGGAGTAACTCTTCAAAGAGTTCCTAACCTTGAAGGAAAGGAACAGGCTGAGCCAGTGATAAACAGCGTGAGAAGTCAATGGGGGTTGCAGGTTACCAACAGATTGTGTGTAAATGTATGTGCGTAAGTAAGCAAGAACTATATAATGACTGTTTTGTTATCCTGACGCCAGAACGTTCTCTGAATAAAGCTACAGAAACCTTTTGCAGAAAGCTGAGTCCTTGCCTAATTATTTTAACCCATTGTCTTACAAACCTTGGGCATTAGTCAAGGCGAATTGATTATTATCATCAAGATATAAAATTCCTATAACAGAACCTCAGGGAATTATCACTGATGTGAGTAGGCAAAGAGATGGAGATTGTGCTCCGGAGAGACACGGGAGAGAGACTTCCTCAGTTTACTGGTCTTGATTAATCTTGATTGCAGTTTAACATAAATGTTCAGGTTTCTGTGCCATATTTAGCTGTCCAATAAAGCTACATATTAGATTTCCTGTATGTGGACAGTATATGTTACTACATTACACAACATCATGTTTTGACCACATCGAATTGAGGGTAATTACACATCCTTTTTACCTCAGATTAGTGATATTAGTGTAAACGTTTATTTTAATAACAATGACACAAAATCGATTTCTTAAAACAGATCAATATCATTGGTTGTGTACCGTTGACTTAGTCCTAAAACCGCTGGAGTGTATGACAATCATTTTCAAACTCAAATGGCAGGGAAAATTCAGGGCACTGTCTATAAAAGTCACTGGCCTCGCACCAAGACATGAATTGTATAGTCAAACAATAATTCAAATAACAGCCAACCCTAATCCAACACCCATAGCATGTATTCCAAACACTCACAATGAGCAGGAACAAAAAGGGAAATAAGGAAACCTGGAACTTGTTTAAAAAAATATAAGTAATATTATTGCTATTGTGGCACATGTATGTCTTGGTAGTACATTTTATGTTTAGGTTTTCAATATATCACAAACTGTTTATTGAATGATTATTGATTTGGACACTTCAAAATGGTGTTTTGACATTGGGCTAGTTATCAAAAGTTATGGTCAACAAGAAGCTGCGACAGCATAATTGTCAACTTATGTTTTAGGAAAATAAATGGAACTTTCAACATTAATTTCCAGTAGTGTTCTACTTAATTAGGTAAAAACAGCTGAATTGAATGAATCCATGATCTACCAGAAATCATGAAACTGGGTTTGACTTGCCTATAATAAGGCACGTATAGTATATTTAGCAATAACAAACAAGATAAACATTTCTCATCTGCTATAACAGTACAGTGACAAAAAAAAGGAGATAAAAAAATGGCTACAACAGCTAGCTAGTCAGTTGACAGACAAAATGTGGCTAACAGTAGTTTCTTAGCTAGCATAAAAACAAGGGCATTAAATACTGCACAATTATGAAAATATGACTAAATCATTGACAACTTTGTCAGGAAACATAAACAAATACTGTATTCACAGTTCTTGCATTCACGCACAGTGAAGGATAAAACAGTTCGAATAATAATGTTAGGAAACCAGAGATTCTCTGCACAGCCACAGGTGGCGAGCTGAATCCTGCCCTAGCTGTGATGTCATCAGTCGCTCTTAAAAGGACAGGTTTTCATAAAGGTGAATAAAACAGAAATTTAATATAGAACTGTTGTTCCCGATCAATGAACATTTTGTAATTAATGTTGGTATATTGTACTGTAACAAACTATAATTGATTGGGTTCAATTAAGAAAAATAATTCTAATAGGATTCTGATTGGGGTTACAAAATCCTACAAGTCTAATCAGATTACTTTTGATTTCCAATAGGAAAAAAAGTTCCAATAGGATTCTGATACAGGTGACACAAAACCCTATAGGATTGTGAGAATCCTATATGATTCTATTGCAAAATTGCTAATCCTATAGGATGTTTTGACTAAGGAGGTACACAATGGGGCCGAGCTCTCTGCCATTCGGGACTTTTATATCCGTTGGTATCAGAAAAATTACAGAAGACTCCAGCCACCCAAGCTATAAACTGTTCACTCTGCTAACGTCCGGCAAACAGTACCGGAATATCGGCTCTTGGACCAACAGGCTCTGAGACAGCTTCTACCCCCAAATCATAAGACTGCTAAATAGCCATAGGACTGCTAAATAGTTAGTCCGGGTAACCATTAATTATCTGCACTGACCCTACCTTGTACTGACACACACACACACACACACACACACACACACACACACACACACACACACACACACACACACACACTTTAACACTCAGCATATGCTGCTGCTACTCTGTTCCTTATTCTTACTCTTATTATTATAAGAGAATAAGGAACATTACTCTTATTATTATATATCCTGAAGCCTAGTTTACCCTGCCTTCATGTACATAGCTACCTCAAATACCTCATCCCCCAGCACATTGATCTGGTAATGGTACTCCCTCTATATAGATCCATTCTTGTGTATTTTATTCCTCATGTGTTACTATTTCCCTTCATTGGTCTGTGTGTGGTTATGAGACCATCACTCTGTGCATGGCATTGATACTGCCCATCTGATGGCCGATGTGAAATCCACTCACTTCTCCTCATATGAAATGACAGACCCTCCTGTGTCTTCCTCCCTGGGTAGACGATCACTTCACTGATGTCGCCAGACATCTCTGTTCCATCAGCATTGCCCATCTGTCTGTCTGTGTCTCAGTGGAGACACTCATTTACAAGGTTTGTGTCACAGTGATTCAGGACTGAGTATTGAGTGTTTTGTTTGCCAGCTGTGCTCTAAGAGGGTACAGTAGCATTACAGCCTGTTGATGAGAGTGAGATTCAGTCTTTTGGATCACTGGGTAAGTCATAAGAACCCAGACCCATAAAATGTCTGCATGGGCTCAAAGGGATCCCCTCAGGGACATCAATACCAACCTGCTGTTGAGTGTAAACTTGTAGTTTTCTTCCAAATTGTTATTTATTAAAAGGTGTCTGTTTTCCGCACTATTTCAGTCAAAATGGGAAACCTTCAACTAGCTTATAGAATCATTGACAAGGTTGTTTATCCATTGGCTACGATTTGTACTTACACTTTGAGTATCCTGATGTTAATGTCGGAGCAGACCGAGTTGAGAGAAGGAGAACATGCACAGCATTTAAGAAAGCCATAGATGGAGCTCTTACTATGGGCTCCTCTCACCTTTTGTGAGAGATGTTGAGCTGATGTGACCCATGCCTGTCTCATTGTGCTCGTGACAAAAGACAAGACCACACAGGCGGTATGTAAGAAATTCATATTTTGAAAGGTTGTCATTCTGCTTGTAAAAATGGCACACTCTCCAGACTAGCCCCGAGGAAGTTGTTAACCTTATTCTCAATGGTAATGACATAACCAATTGAGACTGTTGAAATATAATTTATCACTGTGTGTCCTCCCTGCAGTCTGACACTGAGGAGAGAAAAGGGATTACGCCAAGCACATTTATTTTCTAGGTCGCATCAGGACCACACTCTCATTCTTGTAAGAAATTGTTTTCAGCAGTTTAGTTTTTTTAAATTGCACCCAGAGCCATTCTATCCATTCCCCTAACATGATGGAGTGGAGAAACATGGTGGTGTTGAAATGGAGACAAATTGGATTGTGGCCTGGGGAAAAATAGTCATTAGTGAAGCACTAAAACTCTCCCTGGCTGACACCCAGTAAAGTTTCCCTTTACTATAATATTACCATGACTACCCTAACCCTCCACTTGAAGGGTAGGATAATTAATCCTTCATGTGGTTGTCAAAGCCGAAAGCCCCAACCTACACGCCATATTGTCCTGTCACTCAGTGGCTGTGCTGCCAGGTGCTGGTGCTTTCTGTTGGCGTCGGTAGCTGTCTGTTTTTCATCATGAGCCCTAAAGGCAAACTAAAACACCCAAAGTAAACGTTGTCTCTATCTTTCTCCCCCCCTCCCCCTCTTCATCTCTCTCTTACCTTAGCACTATGAGTGAACCTGCCTGAGACGTTTCCTCATCCTCAAACGAGAATGAGAGAATCTCTCCACTAGCAGCCCGATTTCTAATGAGTCCCCTGTAGTGCAGAACATAACTTTTCTTTCTCATAATGTCCATCCCAAAGGGCATCCTATTCCCTAAATAGCGCACTACTTTTGACCAGAGCTTTGGTCAAAAGTAGTGCACTATAAAGGGAATAGGATGCCATTTGGGACACGCCCCTGGTTTCTTTCTTACAAAGTAGAGTAGAAGTACAGACAGTGCTGATAAGGCTGATAAAGCCTCCCTTTGAGTTCAGGTAATCCTGACAAAGCTGTCTCTCTCTCCTGTTACCTCCACTGCATGGTACTGTACTGTACTGTACAGTAGTTGCAATCAGCACACTTGATGAGCTTCTGTAGTATTGCAATTCATATGCAAATTGCATGTTTTCCCTCATAATGTAGCAAAAGCATTTTACATCATAACGTTTACATATACATTGATACATTTCTTCACAATATGTGACACAAATAAGAAATTCAATTTTCACAAAACCTACAATGGAGCTATAGCAAGATGACTGTTCATTTGTCTCAAAAGTCCAATGACCCATGACGATCTTGATTGTCCACACTCACAGTGTAAGGATCAGTGAAAAGCTGAATGGATGGTGACACAGATGGGAAAAGACCAGCCTTGCCACCATAATGCAGGATGGACATTTTCCATGGTTAAGATGGTAATGGTAGGGAGTGGGAGAAATGCTGAATACTGACATACTGTTCTGTACTTCTGCCTTTGAAGAATGTCAGTGTCAACACTCAGCCATTCTTGCCTTTTGGATATCCACAGTACATACTTGACCTGGTGCGTGTCCACTTAAACCAGAGGTCACTCGAAGCGCTAAGACTAATCACCATTGTACTTTAACGTGACTCATGTGCTGAAAGGCCTCACGTTTGTTTTGTATGGTGGTGGTGAGAGAGCTGCAACAGTTTCCTAAGTGATTTTCACTACTGGGTCTGTAGGGGGCTTGTGCGGTGTTTTCCACTAACCCTAAATACCCCTGGAATATCAAGGGCATTGTTTCTCTGGCCTAGCTGCAACATGTATAGCATGTAGTGAGTGAGACAGGTAAGTTTGGGATTCCAGGAGTGAATTGGAGAGGATTTTATCCTTTAAATAGAAGCGCCTGTTAATGTGGGATCAACAGGAAGCTGTTGGGCTATTTTGGCAGTTACCTCTCTGTCCATTATACAGGTATCGCTCGAGTCACAACAAAAGGGAATATAACATTGCGGATAATGTTCAGAATGACACAATTTCATAAAGTTCAGAATGACACAATTTCATGTGTACAACATCTAAAGACCTGCATCACTATACTGAAAGCTTTGCCATTTCTAAAAGGACGTATTTGGGTGTTTTTGGAGCCTTTGTTCATGTTTAGTCAGGGCCCCCATACTACACAATTGAGGACGAGGATGTGATTTGCTGTTTGGGGTAAGTTTCTCAAAGACAAGTGAAATCACAAAAAAGGTGTCTGGACCCTTCTATAACATGCCATTTACATAAAAAAATGAGATTTGCTTGTAAAAAGAAAATGGATCCTTTAAATAGTCTTTGTCCTTGGCTTAACACACCCCGCTACTAGCCATATTGTTGTCAGAGTGTTTCAGACTACACCCTGCTGCTTTGGGGGATTTTTGGAGGCTCTGTAACAATAATCAAATCACCGCTGTCTTTACCAGACCATAATTGGGTCAGTGTGTATATTTATAGCGTGTCTTTTCCAACACACACACTCACTGCTTTCATGCTAAGTGGTCCTCCAGCTAAATGGCAACAATTGCTGTTTACTCTCATTAACCTTCAGTTAATGGCCACGTAGTACATCTTAGTGCATCAACCATGGCAAATGAATACATGGACTCTCAAACCTCTCATCAAGGCCAAATAGCCACTGTAACCCTCTGCTGTGAAGGGGAAATAAGAAATGATATATGCCAGCGGTTCACAAACTGGGTTGAGACCTACTTGTGGGTCACACCAGGGGTCCAGGTGGGTCGCGGGATGACATTGCCAAAAAAATAAAATAAAGCAAAATATACAGTACCAGTCCAAAGTATGGACACACCTTCTCATTCAAGGGTTTTTCTTTATTTTTATTATTTTCTACATTATAGAATAATAGTGAATACATCAAAACTATGAAATAACACATATGGAATCATGTAGTAACCAAAAAAGTGTTAAACAAATCCAAATATATTTTATATTTGAGATTCTTCAAAGTAGCCACCCTTTGCCTTGATGACAGCTTTGCACACTCTTGGCATTCTCTCAACCAGCTTCACCTGGAATGCTTTTCCAACAGTCTTGAAGGAGTTCCCACATACAGTATGCTGAGCACTTGGCTGCTTTTCCTTCACTCTGTGGTCCAACTCATCCCAAACCATCTCAATTGGGTTGAGGTCAGGTGATTGTGGAGGCCAGGTCATCTGATGCAGCACTTAATCACTCTCCTTCTTGGTCAAATAGCCCTTACACAGAATGGAGGTGTGTTAAATCATTGTCCTGTTGAAAATCAAATGATAGTCCCACTAAGCGTAAACCAGATGGGATGGCTTATTGCTGCAGAATGCTGTGGTAGCCATGCTGGTTAAGTGTGCCTTGAATTCTAAATAAATCACTGACAGTGTCACCAGCACAGCACCCCCACACCATCACAACTCCTCCTCCATGCTTCACGGTGGGAACCAGACATGTGTAGATCATCCATTCACCTACTCTGCATCTCACACAGATACGGCAGAGTCCAAAAATCTCAAATTTGGACTCATTAGACCAAAGGACAGATTTCCACCAGTCTAATGTCCATTGCTTGTGTTTCTTGGCCCAAGCAAGGCTCTTCTTCTTTTTGGTGTCCTTTAGTAGTGGTTTCTTTGCAGCAATTTCTGAGGCTGGTAACTCTAATGAACTTATCCTCTGCAGCAGAGGTAACTCTGCGTCTTCCTTTCCTGTGGCGGTCCTCATGAGAGCCAGTTTCATCATAGCGATTGATGGTTTTTCAAATCAAATCAAATTGTATTGTATTAGTCACATGCGCCAAATACAACAAAATTGTATTCGTCACAAGTGCTGAATACATCAGGTGTTGACCTTACAGTGAAATGCTTACTTACGAGTCCCTAACCAACAATGCAGTGTCAAAAAAATATGGATGAGAATAAGAGATAAAAGTAACAAGTAATTAAAGAGCAGCAGTAAAATAACAATAGCGTGACTACAGTTGAAGTCGGAAGTTTACATTCAACCTTAGCCAAATACATTTAGACTCAGTTTTTCACATTTCCTGACATTTAATCCTAGTAAACATTTCCTGTTTTAGGTCAGTTAGGATCACCACTTTATTTTAAGAATGTGAAATGTCGGAATAATAGTAGAGAGAATGATTTATTTCAGCTTTTATTTCTTTCATCACATTCCCAGTGGGTCAGAAGTTTACATACACTCAATTAGTATTTGGTAGCATTGCCTTTAAATTGTTTAACTTGGGTCAAACATTTCGGGTAGCCTTCCACAAGCTTCCCACAATAAGTTGGGTGAATTTTGGCCCATTCCTCCTGACAGAGCTGGTGTAACTGAGTCAGGTTTGTAGGACTCCTTGCTCGCACACGCTTTTTCAGTTCTGTCTACAAATTTTCTGTGGGATTGAGGTCAGGGCTTTGTGATGGCCACTCCAATGCCTTGACTTTGTTGTCCTTAAGCCATTTTGCCACAACTTTGGAAGTGTGCTTGGGGTCATTGTCCATTTGGAAGACCCATTTGCAACGAAGCTTTAACTTCCTGACTGATGTCTTGAGATGTTGCTTCAATATATCCACATAATTGTCCTTCCTTGTGATGCCATCTATTTTGTGAAGTGCACCAGTCCTTCCTGCAGCAAAGCACCCCCACAACATGATGCTGCCACCCCCGTGCTTCACGGTTGGGATGGTGTTCTTCGGCTTGCAAGCATCCCCCTTTTTCCTCCAAACATAACGATGGTCATTATGGCCAAAACAGTTTTTCTATTTTTCTTTCATCAGACCAGAGGACATTTCTCCAAAAAGTACGGTCTTTGTCCCCATGTGCAGTTGCAAACCATAGTCTGGCTTTTTTTACGGCGGTTTGGAGCAGTGGCTTCTTCCTTGCTGAGCGGCCTTTCAGGTTATGTTGATATAGGACTCGTTTTACTGTGAATATTGATACTTTTGAACCTGTTTCCTCCAGCATCTTCACAAGGTCCTTTGCTGTTATTCTGGGATGGATTTGCACTCTTCGCACCAAAGTACTTTCATCTCCTGGAGACAGAACGCGTCTCCTTCCTGAGCGGTATGACGGCTGCGTGGTCCCATGGCGTTTATACTTGCATACTATTGCTTGTACAGATGAACGTGGTACATTCAGGCATTTAGAAATTGGTCCCAAGGATGAACCAGACTTGTGGGGGTCTACAATTTGTTTTCTGAGGTCTTGGCTGATTTCTTTTGATTTTCTCATGATGTCAAGCAAAGAGGCACTGAGTTTGAAGGTAGGCCTTGAAATACATCCACAGGTACACCTCCAATTGACTCATGATGTCAATTAGCCTATCAGAAGCTTCTAAAGCAATGACATAATTTTCTGTATTTTCCAAGCTGTTTAAAGGCACAGTCAACTTAGCTTAACTTCTGACCCACTGGAATTGTGACACAGTGATTTATAAGTGAAATTATTTGCATTTTAATGAGGGAAATAAGTATTTGACCCCTCTGCAAAACATGACTTAGTACTTGGTGGCAAAACTCTTGTTGGCAATCACAGAGGTCAGACGTTTCTTGTAGTTGGCCACCAGGTTTGCACACATCTCAGGAGGGATTTTGTCCCACTCCTCTTTGCAGATCTTCTCAAAGTCATTAAGGTTTCGAAGGCTGACGTTTGGCAACTCGAACCTTCAGCTCCCTCCACAAATGTTTTATGGGATTAAGGTCTGGAGACTGGCTAGGCCACTCCAGGACCTTAATGTGCTTCTTCTTGAGTCACTCCTTTGTTGCCTTGGCCGTGTGTTTTGGGTCATTGTCATGCTGGAATACCCCTCCACGACCCATTTTCAATGCCCTGGCTGAGGGAAGGAGGATTTCACCCAAGATTTGACGGTACATGGCCCGGTCCATCGTCCCTTTGATGCGGTGAAGTTGTCCTGTCCCCTTAGCAGAAAAACACCCCCAAAGCATAATGTTTCCACCTCCATGTTTGACGGTGGAGATGGTGTTCTTGGGGTCATAGGCAGCATTCCTCCTCCTCCAAACACGGCGAGTTGAGTTGATGTCTAAGAGCTCCATTTTGGTCTCATCTGACCACAACACTTTCACCAGTTGTCCTCTGAGTCATTCAGATGTTCATTGGCAGACTTCAGACGGGCCTGTATATGTATTCTTGAGCAGGGGGACCTTGCGGCTGCTGCAGGATTTCAGTCATTCACGGCGTACTGTGCTACCAATTGTTTTCTTGGTGACTATGGTCCCAGCTGCCTTGAGATCATTGACAAGATCCTCTCGTGTAGTTCTGGGCTGATTCCTCACCGTTCTCATGATCATTGCAACTCCACGAGGTGAGATCTTGCATTGGGCCCCAGGCCGAGGGATATTGACAGTTCTTTGTGTTTCTTCCATTTGCGAATAATCGCACCAACTGTTGTCACCTTCTCACCAAGCTGCTTGGCGATGGTCTTGTAGCCCATTCCAGCCTTGTGTAGGTCTACAATCTTGTCCCTGACATCCTTGGAGAGCTCTTTAGTCTTGGCCATGGTGGAGAGTTTGGAATCTGATTGATTGCTTCTGTGGACAGGTGTCTTTTTTACAGGTAACAAGCTGCGGTTAGGAGCACTCGCTTTAAGAGTGTGCTCCTAATCTCAACTCGTTACCTGTATAAAAGACACCTGGGAGCCAGAAATCTTTCTGATTGAGAGGGGGTCAAATACTTATTTCCCTCATTAAAATGCAAATAATTTTATAACATTTTTGTGTGTTTTTCTGGATTTTTTTGTTGTTATTCTGTCTCTCACTAAACCTACCATTAAAATTATAGACTGATCCTTTCTTTGTCAGTGGGCAAACGTACAAAAGCAGCAGGGGATCAAATACTTTCCCCCCCCACTGTATAGGCTATAGTCATTGTTGGTGATCAGGCCTACCACTGTTGTGTCATCGGCAAATTTAATGATGGTGTTGCAGTCGTGCTTGGCTGTGCAGTCATGAGTGAACTGGGAGTACAGGAGGGGACTGAGCACGCACCCCTGAGGGACCCCATGTTGAGGATCAGTATGGCAGATGTGTTGTTACCTACCCTTACCACCTGGGGGCGGCCCGTCAGGAAGTCCAGGATCCAGTTGCAGAGGGAGGTGTTTAGTCCCAGGATCCTTAGCTTATTGATGAGCTTTGAGGGCACTATGGTGTTGAACGCTGAGCTGTAGTCAATGAATATAATTCTCACATAGGTGTTCCTTTTGTCCAGGTGGGAAGGGCAGTGTGGAGTGCAATAGAGATTGCATCATCTGTGGATCTGTTGGGGCGGTATGCAAATTGGAGTGGGTCTAGGGTTTTTGGGATGATGGTGTTGATGTGAGCCATGACCATCCTTTCAAAGCTCTTCATGGCTACAGACATGGGTGCTACGGGTCGGTAGTCATTTAGTCAGGTTACCTTAGTGTTCTTGGGCACAGGCCCTTTGGTGTTCTGCTTAAAACATGTTGGTATTTCAGACTTGGACAGGGAGAGGTTGAAAATGTCAGTTAAGACACTTGCCAGTTGGTCATCGCATGCTCGCAGTACACGTCCTGGTAATCCGTCTGGCCCTGCGTCCTTGTGAATGTTGACCTTTTTAAAGGTCTTACTCAAATCGGCTGCGGAGAGATTGATCGCACAGTCTTCCGGAACAGCTGGTGCTCTCATGCATGTTTCAGTGTTATTTGCCTCGAAGCGTGCGTAGAAGTAGTTTAGCTCGTCTGGTAGGCTCGTGTCACTGAGCAGTTCTCGGCTGTGCTTCCCTTTGTAGTCTGTAATGGTTTGCAAGCCCTGCCACATCCGACGAGCGTCAGAGCCAGTGTAGTACGATTCGATCTTAGTCCTGTATTGACGCTTTGCCTGTTTGATGGTTCATTGGAGGGCATAGCGGGATTTCTTATAAGCTTCCGGATTAGAGTTCCGCTCCTTGAATGCGGCAGCTCTAGCCTTTAGCTCAGTGCGGATGCTCCCTGTAATCCATGGCTTCTGGTTGGGGTATGTACGTACAGTCTCTGTGGGGACGACGTCATCGATGCACATTTTTGAAGCCAATGACTGATGTGGTGTACTCCTCAATGCCATCAGAGGAATCCCGGAACATGTTCCAGTCTGTGCTAGCAAAACAGTCCTGTAGCTTAGAATGTGCTTCATCTGACCACTTTTTTATTGCTCTAGTCACTGGTGCTTCCTGCCTTGATTTCTGCTTGTAAGCAGGAATCAGGAGGATAGAATTATAGTCAGATTTGTCAAATGGAATGCGAAGGAGAGCTTTGTATGCATCTCTGTGTGTGGAGTATAGGTGGTCCAGAGATCTTTTTCTGGGTGAGCGTTTTCTTGTTTGCTTATGACGGAATACAGCTCATTCAATGCTGTGTTAGTGCCAGCCTCTGACTGTGGTGGTATGTAAACAGCTACGAAGAATACATATGAAAACTCTCTTGGTAGGTAGTGTGGTCTACAGCTTATCATGAGATACTCTACCTCAGGCGAGCAATAGCTCGAGACTTGCTTAGATATCATGCACCAGCTGTTATTTACAAAAATACATAGTCCACCGCCCCTTGTCTTACCAGACACCGCTGTTCTATCCTGCCGGTATATCGTATAACCAGCCAGCTGTATGTTGATATTGTCGTCATTCAGCCACGACTCCATGAAGCATAAGATGTTACAGTTTTTAATGTCCCGGTGGTAGTTTAATCTTCTGCGTAACTCGTCGATTTTATTCTACAAGGATTGCACGTTTGCTAGCAGAATGGAGGGAAGTGGGGGTTTATTCGATCGCCTACAAATTCTCAGAAGGCAGCCCGCCCTTCGGCCTCTCTTTCTCCGCATCCTCTTCACATAGATCACGGGGATCGGGGCCTGTTCCCGAGGAAGCAGTATATCCTTCGCATCGGGCTCATCAAAGTTGTGACTGCACTTAAAGAAACTTTAAAAGTTATTGACATTTTCCGGATTGACTGACCTTCATGTCTTAAAGTAATGATGAACTTGTTGTTTCTCTTTGCTTATTTGAGCTGTTCTTGCCATAATATGGACTTGGTCTTTTACCAAATAGAGCTATCTTCTGTATACCAACCCTACCTTGTCACAACACAACTGATTGGCTCAAACGCATTAACGCATTAAGAAGGAAAGAAATTCCACTATTAAACTTTTAACAAGGCAGACCTGTTAATTTAAATGCTACCTATTGAAGTTGGTTGAGAGAATGCTATGAGTGTGCAACGCTGTCATCAAGGCAAAGGGTGGCTACTTATAAGAATCTGAAATATAAAAAATATATTTTGCTTACCACATGATTCAATATGTGTTATTTCATAGTTTTGATGTCTTCAGTATTATTCTACGATGTAGATAATAGTAAAAAATAAAGGTAAACCCTTGAATGAGTAGGTGTGTCCAAGCTTTTGACTGGTACTGTATTTATTTTTTGTTAATCACATGTTGGGATATAAAGTTTTCAGTGTAAACTAAAACGACTAAAACCAAATAGAAAGTATGTAGGAAAGATAATGGACTAATACATTTTTCAATAATACCTCCCCCACCTGGTCAAATGTATGTGCTGTTATTGTGAAGTGGAAAAGTCTAGGAGCAACAAAAGCTCATCCACGAAGTGGTAGGCCACACAAGCTCACAGAACGGGACCGCCAAGTGCTGAAGCGCGTAGCGCGTAAAAATCATCTGTCCTTAGTTGTAAACAAACTGCCTCTGGAAGCAACGTCAGCACAAGAACTGTTCTTCGGGAGCTTCATGAAATGGCTTTCCATGGCTGAGCGGCCGTACACAAGCCTAAGATCTCTATGCGCGATGCCAAGCGTCGGCTGGATTGGTGTAAAGCTCGCCGCCATGGAGTGATGAATCACGTTTCACCATCTGGCAGTCCGAGGGAAGAATCTGGTTTTGGCAGATGCCAGGAGAACGCTACCTGCCCGAATGCATAGTGCAAACTGTAAAGTTTGGTGGAGGAGGAATAATGGCCTCACTAATGCTCTTGTGGCTGAATGGAAGCAAGTCCCCACAGCAATGTTCCAACATATAGTGGAAAGCCCTCCCAGAAGAGTGGAGGCTGTTATAGCAGCAAAGCGCGGACCAACTCCATATTAATGCCCATGATTTTGGAATGAGATGTTCGACGAGCAGGTGTCCACATACACTACCGTTCAAAAGTTTGGGGTCACTTAGAAATGTCCTTGTTTTTGAAAGAAAAGCATATTTTTGAGCCATTAAAATCACATCAAATTGATCTGAAATACAGTGTAGGCATTGTTAATGTTGTAAATAACTATTGTAGCTGGAAACGGCTGATTTATTTTTTTATGGAATATCTACATAGGCGTACAGAGGCCCATTATCAGCAACCATCATCCTGTGTTCCAATGGCACGTTGTGTTAGCTAATCCAAGTTTATAATTTTAAAAGGCTAATTGATCATTAGAAAACCCTTTTGCAATTATGTTAGCACAGATGAAAACTGTTGTACTGATTAAAGAAGCAATAAAATTGCCTTCTTTAGACTAGTTGACTATCTGGAGCATCAGCATTTGTGGGTTCGATTAAAGGGTCAAAATGGCCAGAAACAAAACTTTCTTCTGAAACTTGTCAGTCTATTCTTGTTCTGAGAAATGAAGGCTATTCCATGCGAGACATTGCTAAGAAACTGAAGATCTCCAGAATGCTGGCCTTCTAGGCAGAGTTCCTCTGTCCAGTGTCTGTGTTCTTTTGCCCATTTTAATCTTTTCTTTTTATTGGCCAGTCTGAGATGTCTTTTTCTTTACAACTCTGCCTAGAAGGCCAGCATCCCGGAGTCGCCTCTTCACTGTTGACGTTGAGACTGGTGTTTTGCGAGTACTATTTAATGAAGCTGCCAGGACGTTTCTAAGATAGCCCAAACTTTTGAACGGTAGTGTACTGCTGGGCAATGGAATGAAACTGTGCATTTGCCATATTCCTGACTTGTCTATTCATTAATTTATGCATTCTCCTCTCATGTGAATATGACAGAGAACTTGACTCTAAGGAGAAGCACACAGCCATCGTGATGAAGATCATCAGTCTTCATTCTGATGCACTGTCACATACTCAAGCGCATTCATTTGAATTACATTCAGACATTCAGCAGTATTCATGCCCAAGCATCACTCAACGGTTTAATAAAGGGATCTGGTTCCTAAAGGCATAGATTGTGTTGTAGTAAAAAGCTTGGTTGAGCGGAGTAGTGGCCCTTTGATTGAATTTGCTGTTAAGTGACATCACTGTTTATCCTGCAGCACAGCTGGGCTTTCCCCTCAGAGCTCCTGGGGTGCATCCTAAATGGCACTCTATTCCCTATACAGTGCACTAGTTTTGACCAGAGCCTTACATAGGGAAAAGGGTGCCATTGTGAATTGGAGAGTGGTGGTGGGCCCCTAAGCATCTCAGCCTTGGCCCTTAGCTACATATTGCTCCACAATTTCCTTAGGAGTCACTATTCTCTGGCCTGTCTGAGGAATAATAAAGTCCCCTCGCAGGCAATTGCAGGCCAGATGGTAAAACCCAAGTGTTTATCAGACCCAAGCAGGTCTTTCATCTAGAGGCATCCACAATAATCCTTTTAATTAGGAACCAGGCTTTTAGAGGCAAGCATGGCCAGTCCATTCTCCGACCCCCATACTAAACAGCCAGTAATTCCCAATTCCCTCCCTACCACTTCCCCTTGGCCCTAACCCTTCACTGTTTGCAGTCTGTAAATTGGAAGCAATATGGTAGAAGATCCACAATTACCCTGCTTTTACCTTTCCAGAATGTTCAGATCTGCAAACCTTAAAGGGTTAGAGCCAATGAGTAGAGGTAGGGACAGACTGCTAACGCCGTATCATGTCTTCTCCTCTTGCCACCACCACCGCCATGTATTTAGGCTCCTCTGTGCAATCCATTCCTCTGCAGGTTTATACAGTACCAGTCAAAAGTTTGGACACACCTCCTGATTCAAGGGTTTTTCTTTATTTTGACTATTTTCTACATTGTAGAGTAATAGTGAATACATCAAAACTATGAAATAACACACGGAATCATGGAGTAACTAAAAAAGTGTTAAACAAATCAAAATATATGAAACATTTTAGATTCTTCAAAGTAGCCACCCTTTGCGCCCTGATGACAGCTTTGCACACTTTTGACTGCTACTGTATATGTGGCCTTGCAGATATATGCCCTATGAACAGAGCTATAGTGGATAGGCTCTTTTTTAGGGGCTTGGTCAGGAACTTGACCCAGGCCAGGCAGGAGAGATGAGTGTCAACTCCATCCATCCACCCATCCAGCTCTGTCCTGTTAGTCCCCTGGATGGGCAAAGGGTTCAGATCAGACTAAGCAACTTTTCAATGGGCACCACCCTCCATCTCTCTGACAGCTGTGGAGTGATGCACTCAATACGTGCAACTCAGTACTTAACATATTGAAGCACTTCACTATCAAACGTGTTTATGAAGACTGTGATGCTAGTGATGTTCTAATGTCATTTACTTGTTATTGTATCTAGGTTTTGTGTTTATATTTTACTTTATGGTCTCAGGGCACCATTGAAAATGAGACCCTGGTTTCAATTGGGCTCCCTTGATAAAAAGAAAAGTTCCTTTCGCTATGAATATGCACAGTCATATCTGTGTTGTCGTTTCATTTCTCAGTGTAACTGAGTGTGGTTCTGGACTATAGAGAGCGAATAGCCTGTGCCAGCTCTGTTTATTGACACACCCCTTTTGTTTCCCACCAAACAAACCCCTTCTCCTATCCTCTGCATTTCCATTGAGGAAACAGGGAACATTGCATTCTTGGGAGCTCTCCCATACCAACACTGCCAGGCTTAATTGCTAAATGGAGTCATTGATGTGTCTTGTTGCAGCTCGCTCTGTCAAAGGACTGCTTTGTTCCCCAATGTGGCCCTTACTTCAATGGCATGTAACACGTATTCAGCAAATAAGGTCTGTATATGTGTGGAGAGGAACGGGAGTGGAGGAAAATGATCAGAGAGCTCTCTATCCCCAATCTCTTTTGATACCTCCCATCCTTCTCGCTGTGTGCATGTGTGATCCTCCCCAGGGCTGGATGTGCATGTGTCTTGAGAGAGAGAGAGAGACTGTCTGTCTCTCTACGGGAGGGTTAGGAAATGCACCTGCCTTAGCTTAGGACTCATGATGGATGAAGAGCCAACACGGAATGGCCTGGGGTTGGTGGGGGGAGGTTCTAGCAGTCATTTCTTCCTTCAGAGTGACTGTTTCCGCCTTATTCTGAGTGAAGCTTCTGCGACTGTGCGTATCACGATCTGCGCATTCTCCACAAGTAGAGAACAGGCTACTCAGGATAGTGGTGCACGTTTTAATAAAGTTCGATCAAAACTGAATCGATGTCTGCAAGGTCACATAATGATGGTATTCTACATAACATCACTGAATATAATAGCATAGTATAATGTTACTGTAAGACAAAAACACCACCGTGGATGGAGGAAGAGGCTCTTTTATCTCTCGCCCACACCCAGGCTCCCTCCAGCCCAACCCAGGCATGTGGACGGGGGACAGGGGCTTGGTTTGGTTATGGGGCCAGCGCTACAGGGCTGTAGCGGGCCTGCCAGAGACCGTCAGAACATCATCTAGTGTTTCATTGTGGGAGTGTGGTCGAGCGATGAGGATATCAGTGGTTTAACACAGTGTTGTATCCTTGAGAGTGAATTAAATCTGTTTTCCACGTTTTTTCATTTTTCTTTTATTTAACCTTTATTTTACTAGGCACAGGGTGGGGGTTTAGAGCGAGGTCTGGAAATGATGGTGTTACTAGCTGCATATGGTTAAACACGTCAATCTATACTATAGGCTGCATTCCATATTCCAGGGCTAACTCTGCATCTCCCATTAAACATCTTTTGAAATATGGTAATCCTCGCTGTTATATCAAACCATGATAAATCCACTAGAAAGGAATAAAGATCTAACGAAGATCTAATAAAGATAAATCGCCTCATTTAAAAAATATATACATCCTGTAGAGTGGGCCTATATTAACCAGTACTGAGCACTTGGCTTGGCTGGGCTTAAGGTGTTACTCAATGTGGATGTGTATTCCTCCATTCCTCTCTCTCTCACTCTGCAGCTACATTGCATTGAGCTGGCTCCTGTGTCCTTAAGCTTGGCCCTTCATCGCAACGTTCTCTCCTTCATCTAGCCAAAGAATCAGCCATCGGTTACCTCATATCATCTGCAGACCAGGGTTCTGCTTTCTCTGAGTAGAGCTCTTTTCTGAGTGAGTGATTAAGTCGGTCTGTTTTGAGAAATGAGAGAGATGAAGAGTGAACGTCAGTGATTTTTACCGTTAGAGTAGACTTTTCACTCGTCTGTCTGACAGTGTCAACCCCCACCCTGTGTTTTCTTTAGTCTGCTGCTGCTCCTGCTAGCAGGCCATGATTGATGAACAGTTCATCAAATCAAATAAAGTGTTATTCGTCACATTGTTTGTAATCAACAGGTGTAGACTTCCATTGAAGGCCCTTTCCAACAATGCAGAGAGAAAGAAAATAGAGAAGTAATAGAAAAGTAAAACGCGTATTAATAAGTACACAATGAGTAACGATAACTTTGCTATGTACAAGGGGTACCAGCACTGAGTGGATGTGCAGGGGTACGAGGTAATTTAGGTAGATATGTACATATAACTAGGAATAAAGTGACAGATAATAAACAGTAGCAGCAGCGTACACTACCGTTCAAAAGTTTGAGGTCACTTAGAAATGTCCTTGTTTTTGAAAGAAAAGCAAATTGTTTGTCCATTTAAAATAACATCAAATTGATCAGAAATGCAGTGTAGACATTGTTAATGTTGTAAATGACTATTGTAGCTGGAATCGGCAGATTTTTCTATGGAATATCTACATAGGCGTACAGAGGCCCATTATCAGCAACCATCACTCCTGTGTTCCAATGGCACGTTGTGTTAGCTAATCCAAGTTTATAATTTTAAAAGGCTAATTGATCATTAGAAAACCCTTTTAATTGATGTTCCAACATCTAGTGGAAAGCCTTCCCAGAAGAGTGGAGGCTGTTTTAGCATCGAAGGGGCGACCAAATCCACATTAATGCCCATGATTTTGAATGAGATGTTCGACAGGTGTCCACATACTTTTTGTCATGTAATGTATATATATTGCTCGTTCTGAGATTTCTTTATTTCTTTCTTTTTACTTTTTAGATTATGTGTGTTTTGATTGATATTCCTAGGTATTGCTGCACTGTTGGAGCTAGAAACACAAGCATTTCGCTGCAGGTGCGATTAAAATCTGTGTACTCGACCAATAAACTTTGATTTGATTTCATCATGACTGTGGTTTGTTTGTGCATGAAAGACACTGATTAACATCTCCCTCATGCCATCCCTATCATAGAGAGACAGTTCATTCTGATCTCCTCTGTTCTACAGTTGTACTACATAAACACAGTATTTAAGTATGCTACAGACTGCTAGCGGCCAGCATGAGAGATTGGAGAGTGTATACTGCAGGGGCAGTCCTGTCCTGCTCAGTCTCAGCTTCCTGCAGGATGTGACTGGAGAATTGGTCTGACCTTGTTCGCTTGCACGGAAAGGCTTGCAGATGTCACTGGGAGATAAAATCCATAACAGTCATGATTGTGTCAGAGGAGGCGGGGAGTTGGAGGGATAAGAGTGGCGGGAGGAGGGGGGCCGGTGCATTGGGCCAAAGGTCACAGCATCACAGAGTAGAAGTCAATCGTTTCACTTTCACTGAAATATAATTTCTTGTTGCTTCCCTGCTACTGGGTTGGAGAACTCAGCATTGTAGAGCACAGCATATTGCTGAGTCCTCCAACCCAGTAGCAGGACACTGCTGAGTCCTCCAACCCAGTAGCAGGACACTGCTGAGTCCTCCAACCCAGTAGCAGGACACTGCTGAGTACTCCAACCCAGTAGCAGGACACTGCTGAGTCCTCCAACCCAGTAGTAGGAGCAGGGAAGCAGCAGAAAATTATATTTTAACTATTTTTGAACTTTGTTGAACACCGGCCGACTAGATAAGAGAACTTGACGTGGAAAAAACCCAGTACACATGGCAGCCTTAGGACAGGTTCAACTTGAATTCTGCCATTCGTTTTCATTTGTTCCACTTTTTTTATTTAAATGATGGCCTCGGAGTAACGTGAAGAGATAAGATTGATGGAATCGGGACATTGGTTTAGTCAGATATAACTCTGAGGGGTCTGACAGTGGCCCATACATGCAGCAGGCCCAACAACTGCCTGCAGTCTGGGTTTAGAATAAGAGTGGTGAGGAATGTGAAGCTAGGTAAGCCAACTTCTGCCACGCAAATATGTACAGCAGGCATGGCTCACGCCCTATTTGTCAGCCAGGCAAATTGAGAGAGAGAGAGGACCAAATTGGTGGTCTCTATATTTGCAGAATCCCCCATGGTGCATTCTGCCCAGATGGTGTTACAGCACACTTGTGGCAGGGAGGGCAGTGAGACTATTTGACCTTGCTACTGTGGTCTAAATATTTCCACATATTTACCAGCCAGAGCTAAGCCACAGTGACTTCTGCTTAAGCTCTCACTTTATTCCAATTGACCTCTGGTTTTCTTTGTGTTCGTCCCAACTGGCACCCTATTCCCTAGATAGTGCACTACTTTTGACTGGGGCCCATGCACCCTATTCCCTACATAGTGCACTACTTTTGACCAGGACCCATGCACCCTTTTCCCAATATCGTGCACTACATTTGACCAGGACCCATGGGGTGCCATTTGGGACACACCCTGTGGTCATGGTCAAATACAGGACATGCCACAGATGCCCTCATTGGTCATTCCCTCTAAGGTAGATTAGACCAGATGCAGTCTAACATGGTCATGTGTGTTAGCTTCAGGGCAATGGAATATGGTTTTCATCAAGAGAAGGGGCATTGATTGTCATGTTTATTACATACAGGTGGATGTGTATTTCATTTCATCAAGGAAACAGGCATCTTACAGAGGATCAGTGGAATGTCTCTCTACATGAAAGGTGTGTGTGTGTACGTGTGTGTCAAAATCAAATCAAACGTTATTTGTCACATGCGTGAAATGCTTACTTACAAGCCCTTAACCAACAGTGCAGTTCAAGAAGAAGAAAATATTTACCAAGTAGGCTAAAATAAAAAGCAATAATAAAAGTAACACAATAAGAATAACAATAACGAGGCTATATACAGGGGGCACCGGTACCGAGTCAGTGTGCAGGGGTACAGGCTAGTTCAGGTAATCTGTACATGTAGGTGGGGGCGAAGTGACTATGCATAGGTAACAAACAACCAGCGAGTAGCAGCAGTGTAAAAAAGGGAGGGGGGGGGTCAATGTAAATTGTCCGGTGGCAAATTTATGAATTGTTCAGCAGTCTTATGGCTTGGGGGTAGAAGTTGTTGAGGAGCCTTTTGGTCTTAGACTTGGTGCTCCGGTACTGCTTGCCGTGCGTTAGCAGAGAAAATAGTCTATAACTTGGGTGACTGGAGTCTTATGGGCTTTTCTCTGACATCGCCTATTATATAGGTCCTGGATGGCAGGAAGCTTGGCCCCAGTGATGTACTGGGCCGTTCGCACTACCCTCTGTAGCGCCTTACGGTCAGATGCCGAGCAGTTGCCATACCAGGCGGTGATGCAACCCGTCAGAATGCTCACAATGATGCAGCTGTAGAACCTTTTGAGGATCTGGGGACCCATGCCAAATCTTTTCAGTCTCCTGAGGGGGAAAAGGTTTTGTCGTGCCCTCTTCACAACTGTCTTGGTGTGTTTGGACCATGATAATTCGTTGGTGATGTGGACACCAAGGAACTTGAAACTCTCGACCCGCTCCACTACAGCCCCGTCGATGTTAATGGGGGCCTGATGTTAATGACACCCCTGAGGGGCCCCAGTGTTAAGGATCAGCGTGGCAGACGTGTTGTTGCCTACTCTTACCACCTGGGGGCGGCCCGTCAGGAAGTCCAGGATCCAGTTGCAGAGGGAGGTGTTTAGTTCCAGTATTTAGTCCCAGTGTTTAGTCCCCGAGTCCTTAGCTTAGTGTCTGTCTGTGTGTGTGCATGCGGGGTGAGTAACTCCTAGGCTGGTTCTGTCCCAGTCCACTTGTGGTGCTTATTGGGCTGTGGGCTGCCTGGGGGAAGCTGAGAAGATTAAGGGAAGTAGGTAGGGGGCTCAGAGGTAAGGTGCTGTCTTCACCCTCCTCATCCTCCCCATACTGCTACTGCTTTACAACCTACTCATCCTGACTGACTCAGTCTTTATAGACATGGAGACCCATTGGCCCTAGCACACACTGAGTGTTAGCATTATGCTCATCATGCCCAGCAGGCCTACACACATGCAGGTACACACACACACAGTTGAGGAGCTCATCCACTGTGGAAAAGACAAACATATTCCCTATAGACTGCATCAAGCTAAAGTGACAACAATGACACCCCATGTGCATGTTACATTGCCTTGCAAAAGTATTCATCTCCCTTGGTGTTTTTCATATTTTGTTGCATTACAACCTGTAATTTAAATTGATTTTTATTTGGATTTCATGTAATGGACATACACAAAACAATCCAAATTGGTGAAGTGAAATGAAAAAAATTAAATGTAAAAACATTTTTTACTGAAAAGTGGTGCGTGCATATGTATTCACCCTTTGCTATGAAGCCCCTAAATAACATCTGGTGCAACCAATTACCTTCAGAAGTCACATAATTAGTTAGATTACACACAGGTGGACTTTATTTAAGTGTCACATGATCTCAGTACATATACACCTGTTCTGAAAGGCCCCAGAGTCTGCACCACTAAGCAAGGGGCACCATGAAGACCAAGGAGCTCTCCAAACAGGTCAGGGACAAAGTTGTGGAGAAGTACAGATCAAGGTTGGGTTATGATAAAATATCCGAAACTTTGAACATCCCACGGAGCACCATTGAATCCATTATTAAAAAATGGAAAGAATATGGCACCACAACAAACCTGCCAAGAGAGGGCCACCCACCAAAACTCAAGGACCAGGCAAGGAGGGCATTAATCAGAGAGGCAACAAAGAGACCAAAGATAACCCTGAAGGAGCTGCAAAGCTCCACAGTGGAGATTGGAATATCTGTCCATAGGACCACTTTAAGCCGTACACTCCACAGAGCTGGGCTTTACGGAAGAGTGGCCAGAAAAATGTCATTGCTTAAAGAAAAAAATGAGCAAACACATTTGGTGTTCGCCAAAAGTCATATGGGAGACTCCCCAAACATATGGAAGAAGGTACTCTGGTCAGATGAGACTAAAATGTAGCTTTTTGGCCATTAAGGAAAACGCTATGTCTGACGCAAACCCAACACCTCTCATCACCCCGAGAATACCATCCCCACAGTGAAGCATGGTGGTGGCAGCATCATGCTGTGGGGATGTTTTTCATCGGCAGGGACTGGGAAACTGGTCAGAATTGAAGGAATGATGGATGGCGCTAAATACAGGGAAATCCTTGAGGGAAACCTGTTTGTCTTTCAGAGATTTGAGACTGGGACGCAGGTTCACCTTCCAGCAGGGCAATGACTCTAAGCATACTGCTAAAGCAACACTCGAGTGGTTTCAGGGGAAACATTTAAATGTCTTGGAATGGCCTAGTCAAAGCCCAGACCTCAATCCAACTGAGAATCTGTGGTATGACTTAAGGATTGCTGTACACCAGCGGAACCCATCCAACTTGAAGGAGCTGAAGCAGTTTTGCCTTGAAGAACGAGCAAAAATCCCAGTGGCAAGATGTGCCAAGCTTATAGAGACATACCCCAAGAGCTGTATTGCTGCAAAAGGTGGCTTTATAAAGTATTGACTTTGGGGGATGAATAATTATGCACGCTCAAGTTTTCAGTTTTTTTTGTCTTGTTTCTTGTTTGTTTCACAAGAAAAAATATTTTGCATCTTCAAAGTGGTAGGCATGTTGTGTAAATCAAATGATACAACCCCCCGAAAAAAATCAATTTTAATTCCAGGTTGTAAGGCAACAAATAGGAAAAATGCCAGCGGGGGAGAATACTTTCGCAAGCCACTGTATCTAGGGATACCCATCCCTAGTGTTATCACATAACAGTTTACCACACTAATGCTTATTAAGATTCCATTACTGAATCAATTGAGTTTGAATATCCTCAAGTCACAGTATTACATTTTATTTTCTTAATTCTTATTCCTTAATAGTTTTTCTTTAGAGTTGATGAAAAGGTGCTTATGAATATTCAAATATAGGGCATAAAAAGCAACGGTGCAAAGCATTTTATTTAGTCTCAATGTAAATGTGATTTCTTTTTATTTTACACTGGAATACATTGTGGTCTATGTGGCAGCAGCACAGGTTTTCTCATTTTAGCTTCTTAGTCATAGAGCAACAGCAGCCTTTACCCAAGGCTCTCTTTCTCACTCGTTTGCTCTCTTTATCACTCTCTTTCTCTCTCTCACTTGCTCTCTCGCTTTATCTCTCTCACTCTTTCTCGCTCTCACTCCTCTCTCACTCTTTCTTTTCATCTCTCCCTTTCTCTCTTTCTTTCTCTCGCTCGCGTCATTAGTATACATGGCTGAAGTGGAAGTTTAATCGGCCAGAGGATCTCAAATGGCTCCGTTTCCATTCATTTATATTCATCTGAAAGCCATTTCAAGCATAATAATGAGCTTCAAATGTCTAGCTAACTTACAAGTAAACAAACTCCGCTCCTGGCCTCATCTCCTCGCCTCCCCATCAGCAGAATTGCTTCTTGTCTGACCCGTTGTCACCCATTTATATTAAAGGCTGTTTTAACATCTATGCTGTCTCCATTGACAGCCAAGCCGCTGGTGTAGGTGGGGAATACTAATGAAGTGTGTGAGCACAGAGTGGTGTGTCTCAGAAGTGTGCATCCATTATAGACGCAGAGTGGAGCTCTCAGGGGGCCACAGTGAATAGGGCCAATACAAACTTCAGTTATCTAAGCACTGAGAGTTAGTGAGAGTTTGATTACTAGTAAAAAAATTACTTAAATAAGGCGAAAGCTCTCGCTCTCTGTCTCTGACTCTCTCTCCCTGTCTCTGGATGGGAAAAGATCTGTCGGTGGAGATGATGAAAAAGAGAGATTTGATGATTTGAAAGAGCTGGGATTGAGATTGCAGGAGGTTATGGTGGCCGGGGTATTCAGGGGTCTTTTTTTTATTGGCCTGAGAGTCAGTCCAATCACCTGATCGCTCAGGTCTGAATCTGTTCCTGATTAGAGGAGAAAGATTAAAATATGAAAATCAGTGCTGTGCTGCAGACCTTGAAATTGAACAACCCCACGCTCAGGTCGTACCTCACAGTTTCAAATAGTTTTATCCCCACTGGACATGACCCTGGTCTATAGCAATGTTATTGATGAATGGCACAGGCACTTTCAGAGCAGGCACTAACCCTGTGGGTTGGTAGGGGGGCTATGCCTTAGCTGGGCTATCCCTGTGGGTTGGTAAGGTGACTAGGCCTGAGCTGGGCTATCCCTCTGGGTTGGCATTATAGGGTGGTGAGGCCTGAGCCTGGCCATCCCAGGACATAAGTGGTCAGTGGGCAGTCTGGAGGAACACATGGTGTCCATCTGCAGCCCACTGGGACGACCCTAACTAACACTTTAATTAATGAGAGGACAATCCCACAAAAATCCCACAGACAGACAGACAGACATCTCTGTGTCCTCAATGGACCAGCATACTCTGCAAATGATGAATTAGTGAACTGGAGAGTGGAGCCCTGCAATAACCCCACCAGCGCTTCTCTCTCTGCCCAACGCAAGAGTGGTGCCACCCTCAAATGCCTTCACTAACAATGGGCAGGGGATGTAACTAGGTTTACATTTTCAAAGGATTCTTTTGTGATTTGATTATAGTTTTCTTATAAATCTAGTCACGGTAGAGCCAGTCATGTAGTTAAGATGTCTAACGTTTCCTCCTCAGTGTTTGGTTGGGATGAGGAAGCAAGTCATACCTGGCTGCCGCTGTTTCTGTTTCTATTTCAGATGAAAGGATGCAGAAAGCACTCCAGGTTGACACGCTGTTCCCTTTTGATGGTTTTTCCAGACGTTGCGCTTATATATTTCCCCTCCCAGAACCACTCCAGCAGATAAGAGCAGCTTTAAAACCGGCAGCTTTCCGCTCAAATCTAAAGCAGGCAAATTAACTGACTCACAGATTTGCGTAGTCAAATGGTTGTGGGATGTGGGGGATAGATGTCTTGCTAGAATTCGATCTATATCGTCGTGCCTGAACAGAACATTAGAGAGCTAGACTACCATACAACAAACCAATCACATCAGGCATCACGCCACCACCCAACAAAGTGAAGAAATAAATGAGAATTTGTGTTGTTTTTCTAATACTTATGGTAATTACTACTCTAAGATCTCAGAACTTTTCACTTTCAGGTTTTCCATTGCTGTTAGAAAGATTTCAGTTAGATTGTTTGGACATGTTCTTTCAGATACCGCGTAGTCAACTGACTGTCAAAGCAGGGATTGTTCTGTGCTTTGGGTGACATTGCAGTTTGCAGTAGACATGATTTTATAATTGTAAAGTCTCCATCGTAATAGGCAAGAACGATACTGACAAACATCAACTGGAGTCTGCCAGTGAAATGAGGTTATATTATGTGATATCTATGTCCCTGAGCTGAGGTAGGGGGGATTCTATAATGTGAATATCTATATTAACCCTAAGCTGACACTGGGTGAGGTTTATGACGATGTCACTGTGTCCTTTGGTAAACCTCAATAGGGGCATTGTTCCCCTCCTGGAGCAAGGTGAGGCTTAAGAGGGGATTTGGGAGGTACATTAACACTCACAATGGGCAGGTCTCTTAGGAATCAGGCCTTTCTTTGAATGTAGCAATGGCTTGCTGTCAGAATTCCCACATTTAAACCAGTATGTGCAGATGGAATCTAGAGTGTGTGTGTATGTGTGGTGGGGTGTTCATCCCTTGAGCATTGTTTGTACACTTCATATACAGATGACCTAAAAACCAAACTAGATGTTGAAATTACGTCTGTGCCCACTGAGCAGGTTCTAGAGCCAGACTCATTACATTAGAACACTTTTGGCACCAGCAGTGTGCAGTGGGCTTCTAGCCTGACTAATGATTTAATGCTATAAGAGTTAATCTAACCATATTAGAGTAAACCTCTAAGTTGACTGTAAATGACTAGTGATTTACGCATATGTGCCTTGGATGGTACCCACATTAATCATGTCCCCGCCTACAAAGATCTGGGCATTGGGATAGACGATAAGCTGTTTTTTAAAAAGTTAACTAAGAAGTTGAGAATAAAAATGGGCTTCTATAGAAATAAGTCATGCCGCTCACTAAATAGTAGAAAGCAGGTCATTCAGTCCACGTTCCTTCCGGTCAGTGTTGGGGATTAGTGAAATACATGTAGTTCAACGAATAATTGAACTACATTTTGCAGTAGCTTGGTGATAGTTGAACTAAATTATAATCTAGTTAGTGTTTTCACTTGTTTTTTTCAATGTAGTGGTGTATCTAACTACTGGAACTAAACACAACTTTTTTTGCAAAAATAAAATATGGATGAAGTAGGAAATCATTTCCATTCTTTTTCGAGCATCAGACCTGCATAATGCTCACTTGAAACATAGTTTTTGTGTTTAATACGTTAAATTACACATTCTGTACAATAGGACCCCAAAGTTATCTGACCTAGCAATTTGTTGTCTGACATTTGAAATTTACAAAATGATAACTTATTAACTTCTTCCAGTATGATGTAATTGGTAACTTTTGAAACTTTATTTTCAGAGTAGCTTCCCCAACACTGCTTTCAGTACTAGACTATGGCAACATCATCTACATGAATGCAGCTGCCACTTCATTAAAGCCCTTGGATGCAGTTTACCATAGTGCACTTAGTTTTATCACGGGTGACGGGCTTTGCAACCCACGTACAGAACAATCTTCACAGTTCCCTACAACAGGATGCATTGGTGCCTTTCGTGCAGTTCAGTGTTGATTTGAAGACCTCTTTGAGGAATGGGATTGTTTTTCATGAGTGTGTTTAGGATTTTTGCATTCTCTTTGTATTGCTTTCTGGTGTATTTCCTATGTGTAATTTGTTGTGTAATTGTAAGATGCAGGGCTCCCTTGCAAAAGAGACCTTGGTCTCAGTGGGACTCCCTGTTAAAGGTAAAATAGGTTCAGTTAGTCGCCAAAGCAGGGAAAAATTTGTTTAAACTTTTGACAACTTGTGTAATTTGTTACTTTATTTTTAGCATTGTGCCTACGTTTACTGTCAAACAGACTTGTGATTGACGTTGTTGCCACTTAATTAACAAATGTCTCAGAATCCCATTTTCCGCCCATTGTGTGGTCTGCTCCTGGGCTCTTAAAATGCTCTTTCAGCTGAAATGGTTGTGCTTTGTTTGGCTCTCTCCTTGTTCTTATCACTGTGGGCAAAACACATCATTCGTAGTCCAGGGATTTTATTGGTGGGGGAACAGCTGCTAAAATGTGTTGCTTTTCCCTGATCATTTATTTGAAGCTAAACTAACATCTCCCAGACTATGTCTCCCAAGCTAATTTGGTAGAACTTAGTCAATCTATGTTCTGTTACCCCCAAAATGAACCCATGATGTTAGAAGTTTGTAGGCTAAGTACTGTATGGTGTTGTTATGCGAGAGGAGAGATCATTAGTATTGGTTGGGCTGACTAACCTAACTTTTCCCCTGCATCCCTGGCTGCTGTTTGTGTTCTATCCTCACACAGTTCACTGACAGACAAAGCTCTGGATTGTTTCACTCTTGGTTGCATCTGCATAGGTCGTCCAGCCAGCTAGCCAGCCGGCCACAGCTGTACTGTCTCACCCTGTGACAGTGTTTGACTCGGACCGCCACGGTTAGTTTCTCTACGGGGGGGGGGGGGGTTAAATGACGAGCTGGGTCACTCTCTCACACACACAGGTGCTTAGACACACACACCCACATACACACACCATTGCCAATGGGTTATGTCAAAGGCCAAGCTGGATCACACACATTAAACCACTGTAAAGCTCTAGGCTGTATGTATTATTATTATTATTATTATTATTAGGTTAAAGCAGGGCAGGGGTCGACCATTGGACTGTACTCCTATATGACTTTCTCTCCCTCTCTCCCTATACTGCCCTCCTTGGTGTTCCCCACATGGTCTAGCTTTGCTTTACCACACTCACGGCAGCTGTGGGAAGAGATTACCTACATATGGGCACTGATACAGGTGGTAATTCTGGTCCCTGTTGCTGGCTGACTGGGCCTCCCCCAGAGCTGAGGCTGGGTGCTGGGGGCTGGAGCTCACCGTGACTGTGGCCATACTCCCCCAGAGCTGAGGCTGGGTGCTGGGGGCTGGAGCTCACCGTGACTGTGGCCATACTCCCCAAGGCCTGCTAGCACAGCAGCCCGTTCTCCTACCTACAGTACAGCCTCCACTCTGAATAATTGAACAGAGCATAGGGGGGAGGGAGAGGCAAGGAAGGAAAGAGGATCATCGCCATGAACAGATACCAGGAATTAGTTGCTGTGTGTACATGTGTGTGTGTGTGTGTCTGGTGTGTGTTCGCGTGTGTACATACAGTATGTGTGCACTGTGTGTGTAAAGCAGTAAAGCTGATCGAGCGGGCATGATCGAAGAGGGGTGCTTCCTCGAAACCGCTGCCTCCCCCAGGAGACATTTAATTTATTCATGTTGTGTACACTAACACCACTCACTCATTTACACCCACAGAAAACGCAGTCTTTCTTTCTTACTTTCTGTCTATGGCTGACTATAGTTAACCGGCTCTGCATTGTGGCTCAGGTGAGCCTCTAGAGGGAGACCCTGCAGAAACGATGAGGCATAGAGACCTTTCCTGGGTCAATACAATGTCTTGACATTTCAGCCCACATATCCATTGAAAAGGAGAGCAGTGATAAAACATTTGAATTGGTATTCTTGAAAGCAGCATTGTTGCAGGTATCGCTGCATATTTCCCAGTACGTGATGATGAATAAGCCTGTGGATAAAGTCAAGCTTGACGCACAAAATGTT
>NC_042983.1:11198756-11243756 GCF_901001165.1 Salmo trutta | reverse complement strand
GTGCGATTACGTCTTGCAAGAAAATATATACAGTGCATTCCTGCAATTCATATGATATGTTACGAATTCCCATTTGTGCAGTATGATACAAATTTGGAAGTGTTAAAGATCCCGTTCAATCTCTTTAATTAGCCAGCATCTGGTGAGAACTGCTATCATTCTTTTGTTTGTTTGCTTTTTTATCAATGGGACATGTTGTCATGGCAACCAGTCACTTCCACAGATGATTGACATATGGACAGTTTTTTTTCCACAGATAAAGTGTTACTTGAGATATGTACTGTTGCTTTCCCCAGTTTTCTTTCTCCGTGGAAGTCTCATATGCGAGAGGTTCGATCGTGGCTATCTTTGGTCTGAGTGATGTCTGCGGCCCTGTGTGTTTTTGCTTTAGATTAGAAGTAGTAGCAGTGCTTTTTATTGTTACTGTGCGAGGTCATTAAAGCTGAAGACTGACACCAAATCAGATCCCCATCCACCCCATCTCTATAGCTCTAACTCTCCTCATACAGCCTCACATAGGGGACTATATAATACCGGCTGTCCTCAGCTCTCTGCACACTTCATGTAGTGTATACAAAATGAATCAATCCCCAGAGTGACGGGTTGAGGCTCCTCAATATAGAAGCACAGCGACAGGGCCCAGTCGTCTCAGACATACACATCTGAGTCATTTAGCACTTATCCAGAGCGACTTACAAGAGCAATTAGGGTTGAGTGCCTTGCTCAAGGGCACGTCGACAGATTTTTCACCTCGTCTGCTCGGGGATTCACACCAGCAACTTTTCGGTTACTGGCCCAACGCTATTAAACGTTAGGCTACCTGCCACCCACAGGTGCGCGCACGCACACACACACGCACACGCACACGCACACGCACCCCATCTCAGGCAGCAGTCAAGTTGAATACGCTCCCCCTCGACTTTTACACTGGTTTAACTGAACCTTTTGGCCGGCTGCTATCTAGGGGCAATAGGACTGTTTGGAACAATAAGCAATCTTGCGTTGGGTTGATTTCCTATTACCACTGTTAGAGTGGGACTGTTTTTTTTGTCTGCAGAATGAGCATCATAATGGGAAGCAATGAGAAGATGGTGGTGCAGTTTGAGAATAAGTACCAGGGAGTAACAAACACCACAAGGCGACGAAACCCAATCTCCTTTTAATGTGTTTGCCTTTGTTTCCGTACGCTGTCAGTGTTTATTGGCGTCAACATTTTAGCCCTTCCTGACATCTCTTTAGATAGCCTCTTGATTTGTGTGTCTGGGTCTGGAGTTTCTCTCCTTTTCTCTCTGTCGTGTTCCCGCAGGGGTTATCAATGTCCCCTGTTCTCGGTGCTTTGCTTTCCCCACTCTGTTTTCTATCTACACCATCTCTCTCTCTCTCTCTCTGTCCCTCGCTTCCTCTTCCTGTCTGCCTCAGTCTGTGGGGCATAACTGAGTGTATCTTACCGGTTTTCCCTCTCTCTTCGCCTGCTATTTTCTCGTATCACTCATTTGTGCCCAGAGAGAGCCACCCCGGGTAGCGAGAGAGAGAAACAGGGGGATGGGGTTACATAGGCGGAGGGAGGGAGCCAAGGAAGAACGTGAGTGACAGTGTTTATCTAACTTCACTCCGCTATCTCTGTTTGCTCTTTATCACTCTCCCCTCTTTTTCTCCCCTCTCTCACCTGTTCTCCCTGTGTTGGCCTATCTCTATAACTCCCGCATGCTCCCAATTTGCTGCTAGACATGGATCTTGCTATCTTCTTGTATCACTACTGGCCAAACCTCCCGGAAATCTTTATCCCATTCAATTAGGAAAGCACATGATTGGCTTAGCCAGCTAAACCTATTGGAAGACACTTATACATACAGTGTATCAGCTATTCTCTCCCTCTTTGGACCCCCTTAATTCTCTCCTTCACTCAGAGAGGACCATTGTGACAAATGCATAATTCAAATAGTTTTAATGACATGATTAAAAAGTCATTTCACATTCTCTCTCTAATCCCCTAACTTCCTTTCCCTCTCTCTCTCCCTCCGTCTCCCTCCCTCCCTCCGTCTTTCTCTCTCTCTCTTCCTCCCTCCGTCTCTCCATTGTAACAGTCTGAGGAAAGTTTGAATTTGTCGATAATGAAGGCTAACTCTTAATGAGCTTACTCCCCCTTGTTTTCCTATTTCATTCTCCACTTGTCTTTGATCTTTTACGGCGTGTCAGCAAAGTGTTTGTGTTGTGTCTTCGCTGCTTGTCTTTGAATTCATCTGAAGCTGTGCGTAGAGCTCCTCTGGGAGCCGTGATAGGTCCGGGTGATCTGTAACAAGGCTGGGATAGTGGCATTGCAATAGGTTAGTTATGGTCAGGCTGTCAGGGTTGGACAAAACTGGCAAGTTCAAGAAAAGGGATCTTCTGGCTATATACTCAGTGCCCCCTAAGCCTCTCTATGTCAGAGCTCTCATTGGACCTTTCAATAAGGAAAAGAGAGCGAACGAGAGAGAGAAGGGGGGAGAGGGGGGGAGAAAGAGAGAGAGAGAGATAGAGAGACTGATGGATGGATGGATCCATAGGCACTAGTAGCTATTAGAGAACTGGCAGCTCCATTTAATCCATTAATAAGAAAGCACAACAGAAGTGGTTGAAGTTCTCCCTGGATGGTGGAAAGGTTTTTCCCCCCACTGTGTGTAGAAGAGCCATCTATCATTACCCAGAGAACAGGCTAGAAAAATAAGCCGGGCCCACTCAGCCCTGTTGTGGTCCTGTCCTGTGCTCTGACTCATCATACTGGTACTGAATGTGTGTCAGTCAGAGGGAAAGGGACCCCACTACGGGCACAAAGGTAAATGAGAGAGAGGCTGACGCATGGGGTTTGTATGTGTGAGGAAAGGGGAAGGGGGGGGGGTCCTCTGTGTATGTCTCGTAAGTGTTTAGGTGTTTGTGGTGTGTGTGTGCCTGTGTTCGTATGGTTTACTGCTGGGAAGGAAGAGGAGTGTGTGTGTGGGACTACACTGACGAAGCGGACAGCTGGTTGAGTTTCCTCCATTCAGCCTTCCAAAGGGGTTAAAATTAGACGGAGCAGGAAACAACATTGGAAATAATCCATCCTGCAGGATGCTGAGCCGGACCGAGAGAGGAGGAGGTGAGGGGAATGTATCTCTCGTATTATTCTCTATTCCACACACACACACACACACACACACACCCACACACCCACGCACGCATGTACACACATGCACACAAACGCACACGATCAACAGTCACTTTGTCTTTCAGTACTCTGGCAAGAACTGTAGCAACTTGTTCAACACGAAGGGTGAACGACACGGGGCAAGACGGAGTGCTTCAAGACAAAGTCATTAAAATGGTCAAGCTGTCTCTGAGCTGGCATGAATTCATTTGACACCTCTCTTCCCACGTCAATCTCACTTTACCCTTTTATCCATCCTCCGCTGCATATGCTCCCTCCATCCTAGCTGATCTCACCCTCTCTCACTCCCCCCCTCCCTCCCTCTCACTCTCCCCCCTCTCCTTCTCTCCACTGCTAAAAGGGAAATCTAAGCAAGCCTAAATATCTTACAGTGGGTGATAATTCACTACAAAAAAAAAAATTCTTTCCAATCTAAATTATCTAACATCATTGGTAGATCATTTTGCTTATTTTAACCTAAAAAGCTGAATACAAATTATTTATATGAAGCCTTTTTAAGATGAAAAAAAAGCTAAATTATCTGCCAATGACGTTAGATAATTTTGCTTGGAAAGAAAATAACTACATTTTAAGTGAATTATCACTCACTCCAAGATATTAAGGCTTGAATAGATTTCTCTTTTTGCTCGACAGGGACTTGCGGCCACGGCTATTTGCCTTCAGACATCACAAGTCTCTTTCGCTGCTAATCAGGCTGATTCTCTGGACTCCGCTGGTTGGGGCTGCCTGTGGCCACCGCAACAGGCCTGGGAAATGGGCTTGGAAATGGGCTGGGAAATGGGCTTGGAAATGGGCTTGGAAATTGGCTTGGAAATGGACTGGGAAATGGGCTGGGAAATGGGCTTGGAAATGGACTGGGAAATGGGCTGGGAAACGGGCTTGGAAATGGACTGGGAAATGGGCTGGGAAATGGGCTTGGAAATGGACTGGGAAATGGGCTGGGAAACGGGCTTGGAAATGGACTGGGAAATGGGCTGGGAAATGGGCTTGGAAATGGACTGGGAAATGGGCTGGGAAACGGGCTTGGAAATGGGCTTGGAAATGGGCTTGGAAATGGGCTTGTCATAGGCGCTGTGGCGGCACCAAGCCAAACATCGGATTTAACCCTGACGCTCATCTACAGGCATCCCGCCCCTGTTGTTGCAAACTCTCTCTCTCTCTCTCTCTCTCTCTCTCTCTCTCTCGCTCCAGATCAGTGATGTGATATGGGAGTATTATTGCAAAGGCATTTGCACGCGTCATGCCGTAGTAAGCCTCTTTATGCTTTCATTGGAAAGCAGCATGTGTGTCAGTGGTCAGGCTCCCTAGTGGCTCAGCGGTCTAAGGCACTGCATCTCAGTGTGTCCGGGTTTGGCCAATGGAGGCCGTCATTGGAAATAAGAATTTGTTCTTAACTGACTTGCCTAGTTGAATAAAGGATCAATAAAATAAAAAATAATAAATCTAGCAGGGCCAGAGCTAACCACTTCCTCTGTTTTTCACGCCATTACAACAGAAGAAAAGGGTATAGGTCACTCTGTCAGCCCTTTCCATCGGACTGAAGATGTACTGAAGTTTGAACGAGCGCTGCAGGAAAAGGCCAAGTCCTTCTGAGCCAATTCACACTGATGCTGTTGGCTCCCCATACACTCACTCCTGACCTCCTCCTGCCGCTCTTCCTCCTCTTCTCGTCTTCAACTAGTTCTCTGTGATTCTGACGTCTGACCTTGCTGTTCTGCTGGAGATTGGGGTTTCCTCAAATCATTTCCAGTGTTGTGAGTAGAAAGCACATACAGTACAACTCCTTGTTCTTTTCTAATTCTTATTGATATAGCTTATTGACTGGATAAATATTTCATGGAGCTGTTGGCATTCTCTTCCATGATCCTCTGACCTCACACAGATCATGGAACAAAATGAGATCTCCTGCAGTGAGAGGAGAGGACAAAGCAAAATGGTGAAGTTCAGAGGAGAGGGCAGAGTAGAGGGTGGAACTTCTGGCTTTGTTTGGAACCTACACTGCCGTTCAAAAGTTTGGGGGTCACTTAGAAAATGCCTTGTTTTTGAAAGAAAACCCAATGTTTTGTCCATTAAAATAACATGAAATTGATCAGAAATACCTTTTAGACATTGTTAATGTTGTAAATGACTATTGTAGCTGGAAACGGCAGATTTTTTTAAACGGACTATCTACATAGGCGTACAGAGGCCCATTATCAGCAACCGTCACTCCTGTGTTCCAATGGTACATTGTGTTAGCTAATCCAAGTTTATCATTTAAAAAAGGTTAATTGATCATTCGAAAACCCTTTTGCAATTATGTTAGCACAGCTGAAAACTGTTGTTCTGGTTAAATAAGCAATAAAACTGGCCTTCTTTGGACTAGTTGAGTATCTGGAGCATCAGCATTTGTGGTTTCAATTCCTGACTCAAAATGGCTATTCCATGCGAGAAATTGCCAAGAAACTGAAAATCTCGTACAACACTGTGTACTACTCCCTTCACAGAACAGCACAAACTGGCTCCAACCAGAATTGAAAGAGGAGTGGGAGGCCCCGGTGCACAACTGAGCAAGAGGACAAGTACATTAGAGTGTCTAGTTTGAGAAACAGACTCCTCACAAGTCCTCAAATGGCAGCTTCATGAAATAGTACCTGGAAAACACCAGTCTCAATGTCAACAGTGAAGAGGTGACTGATTGGTCGAGGAGAAGCAGTGTCAGCCATCCTGAGAGGGCCTTGGCTTCCTGTACGGTTCTGAGCCACGCACTGTGACCCATTCTGCAGTGCTTTACACTACTCTTGTGCATCCGACTCTCTTTCCCAATCTCCCGGCTGCCTCTCCCTCTCTGTCCGTCACACTCTACCTTCCTGTCTTTGTGCAAGCCTCTGCTCCCTTCCAGGAATTCTCTTGGAGGAAGTGTTGCTTTCCTGCTCTGATAACACCTCACTTACCCCCTCACTTGCACATACTGTATAGTCATACACAAAGGCCTATACAGTATTAACACACAAATAATACACACACTAATACACACACGTTCTATTCTACACACCCCAAGACATCCATGGTGTACATGACCATATTGGCCAGCTCTCCACTGATCCGCTTTCTCTGTGACTGAAGCTTTTCCAGGTTATTTAGATCATTGCTACAACAGTGGACTGGTCCTCTAATGCATTTGCTGTTATACTTTTACGGATGGCCAATGGGTGCCCCTTAAATGGCACCCTATTCCCTATATAGTGCACTACACACCTATTAGCTCTGGTCAGAGGAAGTGCACTATATAGGGAATAAGTTACCATTTGAGACACAGGCCATAGCTATTCCGAACGGCAGGTTGTTACATATGACCAGCACATGCAGCATCTGGATGCACGCCCACTTTTTATCCAACGCCTGATGTGGAATTTGAAACTCATCTAGTCACAAGACAATGTTTGTGTCCCAAATGGCACCCTATTCCCTATATAGAGGGGCACCCTGGTCAAAAGTAGTGCACTACAAAGGGAATAGGGTGCCATTTGAGATGCAATCAATTACCACAAAGGCTGACGAAGATGAACTTGTTCTGGAATGAAGTAACAAAGCAGTGTTAATTATGTATGAAGGCACATTGCTTATCTTGATTGGATTACAGGGCCCACGCCGGCAGCACAACAACAAGGTAATACAGCTCTAGCACTGTGAACATATCATTTGATCTGGTTTTGGCTCTGCCATCTTAACACAGAGCTGAGGTATGCACGCATGCAGCTTTATCTGTAACACACCTTCATATCAGTGTTTTCAAATGATCATAGTCTTCAACACTATATCCCACAAGACATGCGACCAAAGGTCTCTTCACAGTCCCCAGAACAGACTATGGGAGGTGCACAGTACTACATGGAGCCATGACTACATGGAACTCTATTCCACATCAGGTAACTGATGCAAGCAGTAAAATTAGATTTAAAAAAACAGATTAAATACACGTTATGGAACAGCGGGGACTGTGAGGAAACACAGGCACAGACGCATGCATACACACACAGACGATAACATACACACTGTACACATACGTACACATGGATTTTGTGTTGTAGCTATGTGGTAGTAGAATAGGCGCCCGAGGGCACACACAATGTGTTGTGAAATCTGTTGTGAATGTATTGTAATGTTTTTTAAATTGTATAACTGCCTTAATTTTGCTGGACCCCGGGAAGAGTAGCTGTAATCCAATCAAGATAAGCAATGTGCCTTCGTACATAATTAACATTGCTTTGTAACTTCATTCTAGAACAAGTCAGCCTCCGTGGTAATTGATTGCAATGCTGATGTGGATCCCTAATAAATACAAATACAAACACTTGAAGGTCCTTGTGTCATTAAAGTTGCTCCAAGTCATAATTCAACTTCACAACATTCTAGGCAGGTAGGACAAATGTCAGGGCTTGTGAAGGCCTGGTGGAGGAAGAACTCTACAATGGTGGCTTTGGGGAGTGGGGGGCCGGTCAGTTAGGGGAGAAGGCGTGGTCTACAGAAGGATATCCTGGGTCAGAGGTTGTGTAGTAAGGGCAGGATTTCCTCCCCTTCCCTGCCTTCACTGCCCTTCCCTCAGATTAAACTATTGGCAATGACCCCAGTCCCAGCTAGCGCAGGCAGAAAGCCTTGCATGTATACTGCTGACGAGGTTCAACCACACGCACTTACACACACACACACACACACACACACACACACACACACACACACACACACACACAATCTTGTACAACTAACCTTGTGGGGGGACACAATTCGGTCCCATTCAAAATCGTATTTCCCCTTAACCTAACCCTAACCCGTACCCTTACCCTAGCTCCTAACCCTAACCTTAAAACTAACCTTAGCTCCCAACCCAAACCTAATTCTAACCCTAACACTAATTCTAACCTTAACCCTAAACCCTCGAGAATTAGCATTTGACCTTGTAGGGGTCAACAAAATATCCCCAGTTGGCCAAATGTTTGTTTGTTTACTATTCTTGTGGGGACTTCTGGTCCCCACAAGTATAGTTAAACACATCCACACAGACACACACATACACACCCTCTCTCCCAGACATGTACTACATACTCTATAACCCATGTAATTCACATAGGACATAAAATAATTCATATGGCCTTGATTTAGTGTGTCTTCATCTAACTGTATCCCTCAAAATAGAACCTTGAACCAAAAAGAAAGAAAAACCATTAAATATTGAACCCCGACCATTAGTAGCTTCCTCTTAGGTATCTGGCATCTCATTTGTCTCTGGGAAATAGTGTGTCCCAAGTGATACCAGTGCCCTGGTCAAAAGTACTGCACTAAATAGGGACTAGAGTGCCATTTGGGACACATCCATACAGTAAGCCTACTATCAGCTGTCCCCATAAGAGAAACCCTTGAAGAACCCTATTCGGTTCCAGGTAGAACCCTTTTGAGTTCCATGTAGAACCCTTTACATAGAGGGTTGGTTCTACATGGAACCCAAAAGAGTTCTATCTGGGGAAAAAAAGGGTTCTACCTGGAACCAAAAAGGGTTCTCCTTTGGGGACAGCCGAATAACCATTTTGGAACCCTTTTTCTAAGTGTATCCAGTTCTGTCTCCTGCCTCCCGCATTTCCTGAAACTCAGCGGTGACATCATTATGTCATTTATCGACCTCTCAGCCAGTGCCCTGTGGATGAGATGCGATCACTCAGTGAAGCTAATTCATTTCAGACCAGCCACAGTGGCTGTGGCAGGCTGGCACTGTGAAACCAATTGGAAGCTTTTGCATCTGCCACAGTCAATTGTGCATGGACTGGGAGTGCGGCAGAATCTTGGGAGATAGTGCATCTTTAGCTGTAGCTCTGTGATATGCAATGATAAATGACTGCATTCAAATGAAGTAAATAAGTATAAATAAGTCATTTAGTCCAGCGGAGAGCCTAGGGAACTTACTCTCATTTTGTAGCCGTGATTGATGTGGAAACTACCCAATGTGACAAACAATCTGGGCCTCACAGCCACAGCAATATTATTTGGACTCTGTTTTGCTTCCTGTATACTTAAATGTAGACCTTTCAGAAGAGCCGTGCTGCTGTTCCGAGGCTGTGATGATTGTCAGCCAGATATTTACACAGGGGGTATTTATCTCTCTGTCCATAATGTACTCCATATCAGAGAGAGAGAGAGGGGGGTATGGAGAGAGAGTGGGGGAGAACAGAGAAAGAGAGAAAGAGGGGACAGAGAGAGAGTGGGGGGCAGAGAGAGAGAGAGAGGAGAACAGATAGAGAGGGGGGGAGAACAGAGAGTGAGAGGGAAGGGGGGGTGAGAACAGCGAAAAAGAGAGAGAACAGAGAGAGAGAGAAGAGAGGGACCAAATCAAAGAGAGAGAGTTCAATGCCAAGTCTCACATTATTGAAGAGCAGGTTGTTAATACATAAGCAGCAGCATTCTATCCCTCTACTGAAAACTCTGAGCAGCACAGCTCAGTGTTTTATTCATGCAAAATCCCATCACAAAAAAGTGCTTTTACTCAATGCCGTTCAGGCTGTTGCTCAATAATTCATCAACCATAGAAATGTATCCTTATTGAAGTTCCTTTGAACTTTGGACATCATTTTTCGCAGCTGTTTTCCATCGGTTGGGGTAATGTGCTGAACAGAACTGTTTCGCATGCAGTTTTCCCTGGAGGCCAGTGAGTTTCATTGAAAGCTTGGTCAATTATTTATAACACAACTTCTTCATACTAAATTAGTCTTCTATAATGCGTTAATAGAGGAAGCACAACCTGCCGATGGACGCTCTCTCTCCCGTTATTTCTTCTGATATTGGGTCATTATGATTAACTTCATATTATTACCGTGACGCGTTATAAGTATAATAGAACACTAAATTGGATTTCACTGTGGTCACGATTGTCGATATACCACTTTCTCCATTTCTCTTGTCTATCCCCTAGGCCCTAGGGGTATTAACTGTATCATTTGTCATTGTCCTGAGAGGTGTATGAGAAGATGAGAAGCGCTTTCTCATACAGTACACATACATGCACACACACACACACACACACACACACACACACACACACACACACACACACACACACACACACACACACACACTATCCACAGTGCACTATTTACAGTGTGCCAGAGGAAGACAGTATTTATTATAGCTGAGCCTTTCTTTCTCACATGACATGTGATTCCACACATGCTCTCACTCTCTGCCTCTTTCCCAGTCTCGCTCTATTTCTGTCACGACTCCCGCCGAAGTCGACCCCTCTCCTTGTTCGGGCGGTGTTCGGCGGTCGACGTCACCGGCTTACTAGTTGCCACCGATCGATGTTTCACTGTTCGTTTGGTTTTTTCTTTATTGTGTACACCTGTTTTGAGTTTCCCTAATTATGTTCATTATTTAAACCTCTACATTTCCTGTTTGTCTTGTCGGTGATTGTTTGTCTGTTTAGTGTAGTTGGAGGTGTTTTCTCCAGACCATGTATTTTTAAGAGAAGATGGATTTAATAATTTTAGTAAACACGTTTTGGTTTACCTTCATCCCTGTGTCCTGCGCCTGACTCCTCCACTTCTCTAAGAAGATCCGTTACAATTTCTGTCTATCTATACTGTCATACACACACACACATACAGTGCCTTCGGTAAGTATTCAGAACCCTTGACTTTTTCCACATTTTGTTACGTTACAGCCTTATTCTAAAATGGAATCTACACACAATACCCCATAATGACAAGAACAGATTTTTAGATATGTTTTGCAAATGTATAAACATTTTAAAAAGATACCTTATTTACATAATTATTTAGATCCTTTGCTACTGTATGAGACTCGAAATTGAGCTCAGGTGCATCCTGTTTCCATTGAAACTTGATTGGAGTCCACCCGTGGTAAATTCAATTGATTGGACATGATTTGGAAAGGCACACACCTGTCTATATAAGGTCCCACAGTTGACAGTGAATGTCAGAACAAAAACCAAGCCAAAGGTCAAAGGAATTGTCCGTAGATTGTGTCAAGGCACAGATCTGGGGAAGGTTACCAAACAATGTCTACAGCATTGAAGGTCCCCAAGAACACAGTGGCCTCCATCGTTCTTAAATGGAAGAAGTTTGGAACCACCAAGACTACTTGCTAGAGCTGGCCGCCCGGCCAAACTGAGCAATCAGAGATGAGAAAAGCCTTGGTCAGAGAGGAGAGCAAGAATTCGATGGTCACTCTGACAGAGCTTTAGAGTTCTTCTGTGGAGATGGGAGAACCTTCCAGAAGGACAACCATCTCTGCAGCACTCTACCAATCAGGCCTTTATGGTAGAGTGGCCAGAGGGAAGCCACTCCTCACTAAAAGATACATGACAGCCCGCTTGGAGATTGCCAAAAGGCACCTAAAGACTCCATGAGAAACAAAATTCTTTGGTCTGATGAAACCAAGATTGAACTCTTTGGCCTGAATGCCAAGTGTAACGTCTGGAGGAAACCTGGCACCATGATGGTGGCAGCATCATGCTGTGGGGATGTTTTTCAGCAGCAGGGACTGGGAGACTAATCAGGATCGAGGCAAAGATGAACGAAGCAAAGTATAGAGATCCTTGGTGAAAACCTGCTCCAGAGCGCTCAGGACCTCAGACTGGGGCGAAGGTTCACCTTCCAACAGGACAACGACCCTAAGCACACAGTCAAGATAATGCAGGAGTGGTTTTTGGGACAAGTCTCTGTATGTCCTTGAGTGGCCCAGCCAGAGCCTGATCAAACATCTCTGGAGAGAACTTAAAATAGCTGTGCATTGACGCTCCTCATCAAACCTGACAGCTCTTTAGAGGATCTGCAGAGAAGAATGGGAGAAACTCCCCAATACATGTGTGCCAAGCTTGTTGCGTCATACCCAAGAAGACTTGAGGCTGTATTGCTGTCAAAGGTTCTTCAACAAGGTACTGAGTAAATGGTTTGAATACTTATGCAACTGTGATATTTCCACAACAACAAAAAAATGGACATTTGCAAAATAAAAAATAAAAAATGTTTTTGCGTTGTCATTATGGGGTATTGTTTCTAGATTGATGAGGGGGGGAAATGATTTAATCCATTTTAGAATAAGGCTGTAACCTAACAAAATGTGGGAAAAGTCAAGGGGTCTGAATACTTTCCGAAGGCACTGTACACACATGCATGCGTACACCCAAGCACAAACACATCCATGCCAACACACGCATGCACGCATGGATGCACCCACCAACCCACCCACACACCCACCCACGCACCCACGCACACTCACTCACTCACTCACTCACTCACACGCACACACACACACACACACACACACACACACACACACACACACACACACACACACACACCACACACACTTAACCATAGCTCAAGCAGATATATGAGCTGCCTGATCTAAGCATTTCAGAATTTCCAGTGTTGTAATACATTTTTTTTTTATTATTGCTCGAATGGTTATGGCCACACTCAATTGTGCATTCCAACTAGCCTCAAGTGAATTTGAACTCACTTTTCCCAGACTATCTCAGACATTCTGACACCAAGTCCAGGCTGAATGTCACTGCGTCCTAACCCAGTGCAACCTGACACTAGCATTGAACAAGTAGTGGCGCAGAATAAATTGCAACTCTCTCCGAGAGAGCAACGTGGCCTCTCTGAGGCTGGATCTGTTACAGTGTCAAATACTCAGCAATCGGACTATTCTCCCTTAACACAGTGGAAAAGAGGTGTGCATGTTGCTGAGCCGAATAACACGGATGCCTTTGGCGAGCAAACATGCAGTCCCCAATTAAACGACTGTTACGTGGCAGAGGTTCGTTGCTTGTTGGTTATGTTCGCACACTCTTGGGCCGCGGACAACCCTGTCTCTCCCTCTCTCCCCTCTCTATCTCTCCCTCCCAGCCCGGACTCCATCTAGCAGGGGGGAGAGGGAGGGAGGGAGGGAACGGGGTTGGTGTGCTGAAGCTGCTTTATTGAGTGCCACGGCGCAGCATTGTCTGCCCGCCCGCCCGGCTAGATGGGCTTCTTTCAATTCAGGAAATGCAGATTGCTTACTTACATTTTGAGACATTCTCTGAAACGCAGCACAGCCCACATCCTCCTACATAGGAGGCAGGCAGTGTAAAATATTTACACTCTTGTCAGGAAGTAAACAAGCATTCCCTGTTTGCTTGTTGGGATCAATCTGACTTTGGGCTTGGACTTGACAGTGCCATGTGGAGAGGAGGGTGGGAAATAAAGCAGAGTCTGTCAAACGCAACGAGAGAGAGGAACCCTCACGAATGGAGGTTGGGATGGAGACTGTCAGTCGAACACACACACAGAGGCAGACGAACAAAAACACACATACTAAGACGAACATGAATTCACAGCTTGAGTCGATATGAACGAGAAAATCAGGTTCAACGGTCAAGGGTAAACGAGACAGAATATTATTATTATTTTTCTAATATTATTGTAATTTCTCTGTTTGTTTGTTTAATAAGAAATACTGTTGTCTTGGTAGGCTACACAATCTTTTTCTCATCCAAGAAATGGGGACGGACATACAAGATAAAGGCTATATGCATATGCATTATGTACACTATATATACAAAGTATGTTGACATCCCATCAAATTAGTGGATTCGGCTAGTTTAGCCACACCCGTTGCTGACAGGTGTATAAAACCGAGCACACAACTGCAATGCTATTTCCATAGACAAACATTGACAGTAGAAAGTCCTTACTGAAGAGCTCAGTGACTTTAAGTGTGGCACCGTCATAGGATGCCACCTTTCCAACAAGTCATTTCATCAAATTTGTGCCCTGCTAGAGCTGCCCCGGTCAACTGTAAGTGCTGTTATTGTGAAGTGGAAACGTCTAGGAGCAACAATGGCTAAGCCGCGAACTGGTAGGCCACACAAGCTCACAGAACGCACGTAGCACGTAAAAAATCATCTGTCCTCAGTTGCAACACTCACTACTCAGTTCCAAACTTCCTCTGGAAGCAATGTCAGCACAATAATTTAATTTGATTTGTATGTTTGATTTGATTTGAACTGTTAGTCAGAAGCTTCGTGAAATGTGTTTCCATGGCCAAGCAGCCACACTCAAGCCTAAGATCACCATGCGCAATGTCAAGAGTTGGCTGGAGTAGTTAAAGCTCGCCGCCATTGGACTCTGTAGCAGTGGAAACGCGTTCCCTGGAGTGATGAATCACGCTTCACCATCTGAGGTTTGGCGGAAGGCAGGAGAACGCTACCTGACCCAATGCATAGTGCCAACTGTAACGTTTGGTGGAAGCTGAATAATGTTCTGGGGCTGTTTTTCATGGTTTGGGCTTGGCCCCTTAGTTCCAGTGAAGGGAAATCTTAACGCTACAGAATACAATTCCATTCTAGAAGATTCTGTGGTTCCAACTTCGTGGCAACAGTTTGGGGAAGGCATGACAATGCCCCTGTGCACAAAGTGAGGTCCATACAGAAGTGGTTTGTCGAGATTGGTGTGGAAGAACTTGACTGGCCTGCACACCTCAACCCAATCAAACACCTTTGGGATGAATCGGAACGCCAACTGCGAGCCAGGTCTAATCGCACAACATCAGTGCCCGACCTCACTACTGCTCTTGTGGCTGAATGGAAGCAAGTCCCTGCAACAATGTTCCAACATCTAGCGGAAAGCCTTGCCAGAAGAGTGGAGGCTGTTATAGCAGCAAAGAGGGGACCAATTCCACATTAATGCCCATGATTTTGGAATGAGATGTTCGACGAGCAGGCGTCCACTTACTTTTGGTCATGTAGTGTACGTTTTCATTATCCAACATCCTTATAGGCGTAACCATGGGAATTGTTGTTTAAAGGGTTTCCTGATTTGTTATATCCATGCTAGTTTTATGTATTCACACAAAAATATGATTGTGATATGATTACCATATTCCATCATGTAGAACAAATAAGAGACAATAAGACCAGTGGGACACTGGGGAACATGTGAGCAGCATACAGATCCTGCTCCTCATGCTGCGCTGCATGTCAAGACTTCCTCATTCCGAGAGAATACTCATTTATTATGCATGTCAGGTACTTTATGATTGGGCCCCTGAATCTTTCCTGACCATGTGACCTAAATAGGAAAAACGGATGGTTTTCATATGAAACCTTGGTTCTCAGAAAGACCAGAGTTAGACTACACATCTAATCCCCATACCGAGCCTTGTTTCACAAAGTGACCGAAGGAGAACTGGGAGTGGTGGACAGGAAAAACTCAGGGCCCTGTTTATCATGCCTTTCTGCACATACTGTACAATACATGCCTGATTAAATGATGATTGAATTGTATTGTTGTTAGCCGCTAGTAGCTTGCTTGCAATTTTCTCCTATTGTATTGAACCCCAGAGCCGAGATGGCCCAGGCTGGGGCTCCCTATGGTAATGCTTCATCCATCTCTCCCTCTATTCACCCAAAACATATATACAACCCTAAACTAAATGATCCAACCCTTATCAGAATGCATATTACCTTTTTCAATCATAGCTCTGCAAACGCACATATGCCTTGCCAAAGAGTCAAAGGGCTTCTGTTCTATACGCTTGTGTTTAATGTATGCAATCCTAATGTATGCTGGCTCAATGTCAGAGTACACTCAGACCTCTGTCTCTCTCTCCCTCTTCCCCTCTTTCTCTCTCTCTCTTTCTCTCTCTCTCTCTCGTTCTCTCTCTCGCTCTCTCTTCATCCCTCGTTCCCCTCTGCTGTGAGTCACTGCATGTGTCACCAGCTGCAGGCTACAGCGCTCCCCTCCTCGCCAGATGTCCTGGATCACATGACTGTCTCCTCTCTTTGAAGTGTCTGGGTGGACATGGAGGTGATTAGGGAAACATGGCCTCCTCCCCCGCCCATGCCCTAACTCTGTTTATATATATATATATATATTCCTCTTTCTCTCTTTCTCTTTTTCTTCCTCTCTCTCTCTCTCCCTCCCGCTCTCTCTTTCTTCCCTGCCTCTGTCCCTGCATGCACCTGACTCCATCTGAGCTGGTATAGGTGCAGAGAGAGATTGTTAAAGAATGAGAGAGAGAGAGAGAGAGAGAGCAAAAGAGAGACTCTCAGAACTTAATGTGGAGCAGCAGATAGCAGCCAGCCAGTAGACAGTTTCTGCCCCCTGAGAAGCTCACTAGCTGAACTTGTACATACTCTGTTGAAAGGTTTCGTTTGCTTGCATCATTGCGGCTCCTTTGTAGTGTATCTGACACTTTGTAAATGTATAAACAGAAATAAAGAGTCATGGAAAGCCTGTGCTGTGCGGCTGACTGTGGACTCCTCTGGCAAGGTAAGGCAGCACCATGTTTTTCTCTCGAAAATAATTTGCTTGCAGGTGGTTTTCATATGCACTATAATTACTGTGACCTTCTGACAATCTAATGCTTCCACTCAGATCATAAATTGTATTTTCCCGTCCTTACATTTATACATTTATATTCTGCTACTGTATTCATAACACAATACCTCCATTTCATATAATATTACTCGGTCGTACACGCATCTTAAGAAATTGGTGTAAAATCATGAATTTAGTTAATGTAATAAACAGTACAGACATTTGCATTTGCTTTTTCACACATGATGCCATGATAGCCATGAGCAACATCACGTTTATACCCAACCGTGAAAGGGTCCTAGGATGGAGAGAGAGACAGCAACAGAGAGAGAGAGAGAGAGAGAGAGAGACAGCACACAGAGAGAGAGAGAGAGACAGCAACACACAGAGAGAGAGAGAGAGAGAGAGAGAGAGCATAAAGAGAAAGAGAGCATAAAGAGAAAGAGAGGGAAGGGGGAGAGGGGGTTGATATCAGGAGCTAGGCCATACCTTCCTAGCAGCTGAGATGGGGAGGAGGAGAATAGGCAGAGAGGCGTTTGAAGTCAGACAGGCTTTTCTTCAGCAGGCTCAGATATCTGATGACAGAACGGGGGGGAGGGGAACGAACTATGGACGACGGAGAGAGGCGGGGGAGAGAAGGAGGAAGAGGAGAAACAGATCGAGACAAGCTGGTAAATATTAAAAGGTGGGAAGAGGAATCGGGAATAAAGAGTGTCAAAACAAGGAGAGATATGGTGAAAGGATGAGAATGTGTTCTGGTTGAGTGCAGTGAAGGGATTGGTAGAGGACAGGAGAAACCTGTGGTGCTGAGAGGGGATATCCATGTTCAAACTGCCTTTCTCAATTTTGATTGAATTTCAAATATGACTTAAAGTATTTGTACCACCATGCCTTGTATAAGAGCATTATATTCGGTACCGCAGAGAATTTGGTAGCTTAGCAGAAAACAAAATAGCACATGACCTGATTGCCAAGTGTGCTTACAGTAACTGCCATCTAGAATGGTGCAATGCCATGCTGTAGTAAATGGACTCAGTCAAATATAGTACTAGCTTTGAGATTCCACTTTCTCAACCATTGCAATCCACATAATCACATTGTTTAAAATGCTTATCTGGCAGGATGGCTTTCCACTGATCTGATCTCTGTCTCCAGCATCATTATGTACCTAATCACACACACACGCATGCACACACACAAGCACACACACACATACACACACACACACAAGCGCACATACACACACAGAAGCATGCACACACACACACATGAATGCATACAAGCACACACACACAAATGCACGCACACACGCACACAAGCGCAACACACACAGTTGCTAATCTATTGTCATCAACACTACAACACATTATTTATTGCACTGAGGCAGTCAATAAAACTATTAGGCGTCTCTTTTGAGTGTATTTTCCAGGCCATTTTATCTGCATGTGTGGTAGTTTGGAAGTGTGGCTGATTTCATTCCTATTCCTAACTAAACACTTACTGAGGGGCTGACTGAGGGACAGACACCGTGTCGGTGAGAGCCTCTATTCTGTTGACAGCACAGTAGGAAAGATTGAGAGAAACCAGACTTTTGAAGGGAAGTACATTTTCCTCTGGTGACTGAGTTCAACAGTGGTTGGTTTATCTAGCCAGTGTCTAATGAGACACATTAGGGAGTAGGGTCACACTTTATTAGGATAGTCCCCTATAAATGATCTACAGATGGTCACATTGTCAACAAAGTACCTGCAACTGCTTGCTAAGGTTACAGTTAGGGTTGGTTTAGAATAAGGGTATGGCTTAAGGTTAGTGCTGGGGTAAGGGTTAAGTTCAGGGTTAGTACATAGTGGAAATGTTGTTGACAGTTATTGAACATCAAACCATCTACTTGGGACTATCCAAATAAAGTGTTACCGGCAGCAGATATGCTGTACAGTATCACTAGTATCACTAGTATTGTTAGTTTAGTATTATATAATATAGTATAGTATAGTATTGTATTGTATAGTACAGTATTGTATAGTATTGTATAGTATAGCAGTGTATAGTATAGTATAGTATAGTATTGCATTGTATTGTATAGTTTTGTATAGTACAGCACTGTATAGTATAGCATTGTATTGTATAGTCTATAGTATCATATAGTATTGTACAGTATTGTATTGTATAGTATTGTACCGTATAGTATTGTATTGTGTAGTATTGTATAGTATTGTCTAGTATAGAATTGTACAGTATTGTATAGTATAGTCTAGTATTGTATGGTATAGTATTGTATAGTATAGTATTGCATAGTATAGTATTGTATTGTATAGTATTGTATTGTATTGTATAGTATAGTATTGTATAGTACAGTATTGTATTGTATTGTATTGTATTGTATTGTATTGTATAGTATAGTAGGACAGAGTTGGATAGGATAGAATAGCATGACATGACATGTTCTACTTTACAGTAGTTCTCAACTCTGCATTGATGCCTGTTTGTCTGTAGGTTTACTCCTATACTACTTGGACAGTTTTCTGCAGCCTGATAGGCAGATTGTTCCTCAGCAGTGGTTCACTGAGAGCCCCATACCACGGGCTAGGCTGTACTTTTTGATATGCGAGGGAAGAAACACATAGCCGACATCTAGTGAGCACAGCAGCATCCACACGGGCTCCAAAGGAAGAGGCAAATCTGTCAGATAAAAAAGTCCATGTCCATGTGAAGCTTTGAAGGCCAAGGTGAAACTAGCACCATGTAGCGAGAAGACACAAGGCGCGCGCGCATGTGTGTGTGTGTGCGCGTGCGCGCGCGTGTGTGTGTGTGTGCGTGCGTGCGTGCGTGTGTGTGTGTGCGTCAGTGTGTGTAGTCAGTTCAAATACTTATCAGGGAAATGCTAACAGCACAGCAGCAGCACGTACACCGCTCATACAATGCTTTTTGGGGTTTTGTATTGGTGCAGTAGGATATTGTAAATAAAGTTGTATTCTCTTCAGGTTCACACCAGTCATGATCTTCCATGTGCTTCATAAAAATCAATAAACTATTAATCACACACACATTTACACACATTCAGTTTAGCATGGTGCCATGCTAGCAGTTAGCAGCCAGTTGGTAAGTATTTACATTAGCCAGCCTTGATTAATACCTCTTAAGGATCTCTACAGATCGGTGTCCCACCCACGGGACGGTTGAGCTAATGTGAGCTAATGTGATTAGCATGAGGTTGTAAGTGACAAGAAATATTCCCAAGACATAGACATATCTGATATTGGCAGAAAGCTTACATTCTTGTTAATCTAACTGCACTGTCCAATTTACAGTAGCTATTACAGTGAAATAATACCATGCTATTGTTTGAAGAGAGTGCACAGTTATGAACTTGAAAAGTTATTAATTAACCAGTTAGGCACATTAGGGCAGTCTTGATACACAATTTTGAACAGAAATGCAGTGGTTCATTGGATCAGTCTAAAACGTTGCACATACACTGCTGCCATCTAGTGGCCAAAATCTAAATTGCGCCTTGGCTGGAATAATACATTATGGCCTTTCTCATGCATTTCAAAGATGATGGTACAAAACAAATACAAAAAAACCAGTTCATTTTTTCTTTGTATTATCTTTTACCAGATCCAGATCCTACATTAATTTCACCTTTCCACAAACTTCAAAGTGTTTCTTTTCAAATGGTATCAAGAATATGCATATCCTTGCTTCAGGTCCTGAGCTACAGGCAGTTAGATTTGGGTAGGTCATTTTTAGGTGAAAATTGAAAAGAAGGGGCGGTTTTAGGTTTTAACAGTAGCAACTGATGGATCCAGGATCATGTATGATCTATGAAGAATTCTTATTTTTATCCATAATCCTTATTATAAAATATTTTTGATAAGAGTGTAATGTCTGTAAAACTGCATAAAGAATAGTCTCACCCAGTGTACTGTAACTTTAGTTCTCAGCATGTATCAAACCCTTTTACTGAGCACAACTGGCTATGTGACATTTGAGGAACAAAATATAAAAATGTGCTTTTTTAATTGAAAAGCAGAGCTGATTTGATTAGGGACAGCATAAATGTGAGTGTTGTTTATAAGGATTAATGGATGAAGGTAGCGAATTAACACCGTCTCTTTCTGACTTACATGACAAACTGACCCAAATAATTCATTATCTCCCGAGAGTTAAAGAGCTAGTGTCCATCCAAAAGTGCACCCTATTCCCTACATAGGGCACTACGTTTGACCAGGGCTCCATAGGTAACAGGGTAGCATTTGAGATACAGCCCTAGATGACAACATTTTCAGTGTTAAAGAAAAATATAATGATTCTAATCAGGGTAACAAGCTGAAGAAGCGTTCCTCTGTTAACCAAAAGGTCACATCTCTAATTAATGGTCTTTTCCACCTCTCTCTTGTTCTTGGAAATGTATTCAAACATGTACTTTTTTTATTAAAACTGCTCTCTCTAATATACTTACTTTACTCATCTAATTCAAGTTTTTTTTCCCAATAAAGTAAGTTTACCCCGGATATGACTGGGCTGGGTTTCCAGCTGTATACTAGGCAATGGTCCTGGATATTTTCCATAGCCTTTTATGTTTGAGTTTCAGGGATTCAAAGAGATCTGCTTTCTGTGATACAAAATGAATCAGATAGAGTTGTATCCGAGTTGTAATGTAGAATTGACTAATGGTTACCATTAATCAAAACAGTATCACTGAAGAAAAGAACAGCTTAGATTCTCTCACTCTCACTCCCCCCCCACTCTCTCTCTCTCTCTCTCTATCGCTCTGTCTCTCTCTTTCTTTTTATTTCTCTAGCTCGCTCTCTCACTTTCTCATACGTACATATGTAAGTATATCGTGTATACAGTGCCTTCGGAAAGTATTCATACCCCTTGACTTTTTCCACGTTTTGTTACATTACAGCCTTATTCTAAAATTGATTAAAAAAAATGTTTTCCCCTCATCAATCTACACACAATACACCATAATGACAAAGCGAAAACAGGTTTTGAGAAATGTTATCAAATTGATATAAAAACATACAGTTGAAGTCGGAAGTTTAGCCAAAAACACCTTAGCCAAATACATTTAAACTCAGTTTCTCACAATTCCTGACATTTAATTCCAATAAAAATTCAGTTTTAGGTCAGTTAGGATCACCACTTTATTTTAAGAATGTGAAATGTCAGAATAATAGTAGATTTAATGATTTATTTCAACTTTTATTTATTTTGTCACATTCCCAGTTGGTCAGAAGTTTACATACACTCAAGTAGCATTCGGTAGCATTGCCTTTAAATTGTTTAACTTGGGTTAAATGTTTCGGGTAGCCTTCCACAAGCTTCCCACAATAAGTTGGGTGAATTTTGGCCCATTCCTCCTGACAGAGCTGGTGTAACTGAGTCAGGTTTGTAGACCTCCTTGCTCGCACAGGCATTTTCAGTTCTGCCCACAAATTTTCAATAGGTTTGAGGTCAGGTCTTTGTGATGGCCATTCCAATACCTTGACTTTGTTGTCCTTTTTGTCACAACTTTGGAAGTATGCTTGGGGTCATTGTCCATTTGGAAGACCCATTTGCGACCAAGCTTTAACTTCCTGACTGATGTCTTGAGATGTTGCTTCAATATATCCACAACATTTTCCTGCCTCATGATGCCATCTATTTTGTGAAGTGCACTAGTCCCTCCTATAGCAAAGCACCCCCACAACATGATAATGCAACCCCCGTGCTTCACGGTTGGGATGGTGTTCTTCTGCTTGCAAGCCTCCACCTTTTTTCTCCAAACATAACGATGGTCATTATGGCCAAACAGTTCTATTTTTGTTTCATCAGACCAGAGGACATTTCTCCAAAAAGTACAATATTTGTCCCCATGTGCAGTCGCAAACCGTAGTCTGGCTTTTTTATGGCGATTTTGGAGATTTTTATGTCAATATAGGACTCATTTTACTGTGGATATAGATACTTTTGTACCTGTTTCCTCCAGCATCTTCACAAGGTCCTTTGCTGTTGTTCTGGGATTGATTTTCACTTTTCGCACCAAAGTACGTTAATCTCTAGGAGACAGAATGCATCCCCTTCCCGAGCGGTATGACGGCTGCGTGGTCCCATGGTGTTTATACTTGCGTACTATTGTTTGTACAGATGAATGTGGTACCTTCAGGCATTTGGAAATTGCTCCCATGGATGAACCAGACTTGTGGAGGTTTACAATTACTTTTCTGAGGTCTTGGCTGATTTTTTTACATTTTCCCATGATGTCAAGCAAAGAGGCACTGAGTTTGAAGGTAGGCCTTGAAATACACCAACAGGTACACCTCCAATTGACTCAAATGATGTCAGTTAGCCTATCAGAAGCTTCTAAAGCCATGACATCATTTTCTGGAATTTTACAAGCTTTTTAAAGGCACAGTCAACTTAGTGTATGTGAACTTCTGACCCACTGGAATTGTGAATCAGTGAATTATAAAAATGACTTGTGTCATGTGCAACCGATGTGAAATGGCTAGTTAGTTAGCGGTGGTGCGCACTAATGGCGTTTCAATCAGTGACGTCACTCGCTCTGAGACTTGAAGTAGGGTTTCCACTTGCGTTGCAAGGGCCGCGGCTTTTGTGGCGCGATGGGTAACGATGTTTCGTGGGGTGTCAGTTGTTGATGTGTGCAAGGGTCCCTGGTTCGAGCCCAGGTTGGGGTGAAGAGAGGGACGGAACCTACACTGTTACACATGCACAAAGTAGATGTCCTAACTGACTTGCCAAAACTATAGTTTGTTAACAAGAAATTTGTGGAGTGGTTGAAAAATGAGTTTTAATGACTCCAACCTAAGTGTACTTAAACTTCCGACTTCAACTGTACTTTATTTACATACAGCACCAGTCAAAAGTTTGGACACACCTACTCATTCCAGGGCTTTTCTTTATTGTTTCTATTTTCTACATTGTGGAATAATAGTGAAGACATCAAAACTATAAAATAAGACATATGGAATCATGTAGTAACCAAAAAAGTATTAAACAAATCAAAATATATGTTATATTTGAGACTCTTCAAAGTAGCCACCCTTTGCCTTGATGACAGATTTGCACACTCTTGGCATTCTCTCAACCAGCTTCATGAGGTAGTCACCTGGAATGCATTTAAATAAACAGCTGTATTTGTTAAAAGTTAATTTGTGGAATTTCTTTCCATCTAAACTGAGCTACAGAGGACCCCCCCACATACACACAAACTGAGGTACAGAGGACCTCCCCACATACACACAAACTGAGCTACAGAGGACCCCCCCCACATACACACAAACTGAGCTACAGAGGACCCCCCCACATACACACAAACTGAGCTACAGAGGACCCCCCCACATACACACAAACTGAGCAACAGAGGACCCTCCCACATACACACAAACTGAGCTACAGAGGACCCCCCCCCCCCCACATACACACAAACTGAGCTACAGAGGACCCCCCCACATACACACAAACTGAGCTACAGAGGACCCCCCCCCCCCCCACATACACACAAACTGAGCTACAGAGGACCCCCCCCCCCACATACACACAAACTGAGATACAGAAGACCCCCCCACATATACACAAACTGAGCTACAGAGGACCCCCCCCCACATACACACAAACTGAGCTACAGAGGACCCCCCCCCACATACACACAAACTGAGCTACAGAGGACCCCCCCCCCACATACACACAAACTGAGCTACAGAGGACCCCCCCACATACACACAAACTGAGCTACAGAGGACCTCCCCCCCCCACATACACACAAACTGAGCTACAGAGGACCCCCCCCCACATACACACAAACTGAGATACAGAAGACCCCCCCCACATACACACAAACTGAGCTACAGAGGACCCCCCCCCACATACACACAAACTGAGCTACAGAGGACCCCCCCCCCCACATACACACAAACTGAGCTACAGAGGACCCCTCCACATACACACACACACACACACACACACACACACACACACACACACACACACACACACACACACACACACAAGAATCAAACCCACTATTCTGGCATTGCAAGCGCCATGCTCTACCAACTGAGCTACAGAGGTCCTCCCCCCCACCACACACACACACACACACAATATAATTTAGCCTCTCAACAAGCTCATTCACATCAGCACTCTCCTCTGTCGACACAGTAATGTAGTAGAAACTGAATTAGGGTGACAGAAGCTGTATGGCATGTTTCTAATGTGTAGAGAGCACTCAACTTCCTGTTGACTCACACTGCCTAGTGGTAATCAAGAGTTACGAGTTGAAGGGAGCAAAAGAGAAAAATGGGGGAGGAGAGCCGTGTGAGGCAATGGAAAAGAGGAAGGAAGTGTGGGTCTTTGTTTCTCTCTCTCCTTCCTGGGGCGTGGCGTCACCTCAGGGCTCCCTCTTTCCTTTTTCTTCCTTCTGACACACTTTCTCTTGCCCTCTCGCCCCCCCCTCCCCTCCCCTCGTTTGAGTGTGCCCCCCTCTGTACTATGTGCCACAATGAAGAGGACAGAACTCGCTGGGTACAGTTAGTTGGGTCCGTTCTCTCTCCCCAGGACGCACTTCACTGATTAATTTACAAGGCACACACAGACAGTGGGCAGGCCAGACACACACACAGAATGGATGAGTAGGGGGAGCAGATGACTGTGAAGTTAATTAGAACATCCTGTGCCTACTTCTTTCTCTCCCCCTCTCTCTCTCTCTCTCTCTCTCTCTCTTCCTCCTCCCCTCTCTCTCCCTCCTTCTCTCCCACTCTGCCCCTCTCGGAAAAGCTTTGATGTGGCTTCGTGCCTAGAAACGTAATGAAAAATGTATAATAGCCTTTCTGTTCTTTCTCTCTTCTCCTTCCCTCTCTCATTCCCTCTCTCCCTGGTCCTGCCTCCTTGATATGGCTGTTTTACACAACATGGGGCGAAACCGTGTTGAAAGCTGTAGAGACCACTTGTCATAATTACTCTCTGAGACTCTTTCTCATCCCTCTTTCTTTCTCCTCCCTCCTCCCTTGGCAGTCTCTTTCTGCCAGTCAGCATATCACAGGGAAGAGAGTGTTTGATCCTTTTCCTCTATTCATCTCTCTTTCTATTGCCTGTCCCTCTCTACCTTCTCTTTCCTTTTAATCTCTCTCTCTTTCTCTTGCCTGTCCCTCTCTATCTTCTCTTTCCTTTTAATCTCTCTCTCTCTTTCTCTTGCATGTCCCTCTCTACCTTCTCTTTCCTTTTAATCTCTCTCTCTCTTTCTCTTGCATGTCCCTCTCTACCTTCTCTTTCCTTTTAATCTCTCTCTCTCTTTCTCTTGCATGTCCCTCTCTATCTTCTCTTTCCTTTTAATCTCTCTCTCTTTCTCTTGCATGTCCCTCTCTATCTTCTCTTTCCTTTTAATCTCTCTCTCTCTTTCTCTTGCATGTCCCTCTCTATCTTCTCTTTCCTTTTAATCTCTCTCTCTCTTTCTCTTGCCCATCCCTCTCTATCTTCTCTTTCCTTTTAATCTCTCTCTCTTTCTCTTGCATGTCCCTCTCTACCTTCTCTTTCCTTTTAATCTCTCTCTCTCTTCCTCTTGCCCATCCCTCTCTACCTTCTCTTTCCTTTTAATCTCTCTCTCTCTTTCTCTTGCCCATCCCTCTCTACCTTCTCTTTCCTTTTAATCTCTCTCTCTCTTCCTCTTGCCCATCCCTCTCTACCTTCTCTTTCCTTTTAATCTCTCTCTCTTTCTCTTGCCCATCCCTCTCTACCTTCTCTTTCCTTTTAATCTCTCTCTCTCTTCCTCTTGCCCATCCCTCTCTACCTTCTCTTTCCTTTTAATCTCTCTCTCTTTCTCTTGCCCATCCCTCTCTACCTTCTCTTTCCTTTTAATCTCTCTCTCTCTTTCTTCCTCTCACCCTCTCTCATCTCTTGTCTCACGTACAGCCTTCATTACTTACAATCAACTTCAAGTTCAAAGATGTCATTTTTTACTTAAGTAGGACCTGTCAATTCCTCTGAGTTCATACACACGCCATTGAAAAATAGAAGTGCCCATGTGAAGCTCATTAATGATATCACAGATTGGAATGGAGGATGTCAAAGCTAATCTATCAGGGCAAGTTAGACCCATCTCGCCTTCAATAAAACTTACTTAGGAATTGCAGATGACTGTGTGTGAAATCATTAAACAGGTTACAGTACCCTGCAGATATAGATTTGCACATGACTCTTATTGTGAAATCGATTGTTTTACCTGGAGCTAGCTCGTTAAGCCGACCATGTCTCGGCATCCTACACTACTGTAACTGTCATCTCTCATTCCCGTCAGCAACTCACTTTTATCTCTGCTCGTCTGCCGCCGTGAGTCCTCATCGACTCAATTTTCCCTAATCCATTTCTCTCACGCTCTCGCTTGCTCTCTCTTTCTTTCTCTCTCTCTCTGTTTGTTCTCTCCCTCCCTCTCTCTCTCTCTCTCTGTTTGTTCTCTCCCTCCCTCCCTCTCTCTCTCTCTCTCTCTCTTTCTCTCTCACTCTGTGTTCTCTCCCTCTCTCCCTCTCTCGCTCTCTGTGTGTGTTCTCTCCCTCTCTCTCTCTCTCTCTGTGTTCTCTCCCTCTCTCTCTCTCTCTGTCTCTCTCTGTGTTCTCTCCCTCTCCCTCTCTCTGTCTCTCTCTGTGTTCTCTCCCTCTCCCTCTCTCTGTCTCTATCTGTGTTTTCTCTCTCTCTCTCTCTCTCCCCCGCTCTCTGTGTTCTCTCCCTTTCTCTCTCTGTGTTCTCTCTCTCACTCCCTTTCTCTCTCTCTCTCTCTCTCTCTCTCTCTCTCTCTCTCTCTCTCTCTCTCTGTGTCCCCCCCCCTCTCTGTTTGTTCTCTCCCTCTCTCTCCCTCGCTGTGTTTCTCAATCCCCTCTTTCTTTGGAGCTCTGTTTAATTTGGCTCATGTATCGATTAGAATCCTGCTGTGAATTATTTTACTACATGAAGCTGCGTGTTCCTTGCTGCTCTCCTCTGCCTTCTCCCGGGTGATTGGTCCTATATTTACAGGCAGGTTTATTTGGGTTTAATCTCCCCATTAAGAACTGCCTGTCTCAGCCTCTTGCTTCCTTCATCTTAACTCTGTCTTTATATAAACACTCACAGCTCCTCTATCCGCAGACAGACACAGACTGCAGGTCTACCCTTTCATTTCTGAGCTCTTTTAACACACTCTCTTCTCCAACCCCCTGCTCTCAACATCCCCTATAGAGTCCTCTCCTCCTCTGCTATTCTCCCGGGATCATCATACCTGTCTCCTCTCCCTCTCTCTCTCTTTCGCTCTCTTTTATTGTATGTCTTGGCTGTCCTCTGTCCCTTCTCCTCCATGACATCTAAAATACATCCAAAGTACACTTAGACATTCTCTCTCTATGCTTACACACACAATTGCACACACACCCACACCCACACCCACACCCACACCCACACACACACACACACACACACACACACACACACACACACACACACACACACACACACACACACACACACACACACACACACACACACACACACACACACACACACACACACACACACACACACATGGTTCGTTCCAGTTGAAGAAAAGGTCAGTCCATTAGGGAACAATGCAGGGAGTTTTCCTGTGGAGGGAGAGCACTGGGACTGTACTCTACTGTAAAGCTTTTCATTCTGTGGGTGTGTGTGCATGTGTGTGTGTGTGTATGTGTGTGTTTCTATATGTATCCCACTGGGCACACACTGGTTGAATCAACGTAATTCCAATGAACGTGGAAGAGACGTTGAATTGACATCTGTGCCCAGTGGGATGTGTGTGTGGGGTGGAGCGTGCGGGGACGCGCAAGTAGCCGAACGGTGGTTTGATGTGCACGTGCATTTTGCGTGCGTGTCCAGGCTGAGGTTTTTGTTTACTCTCTTTTCAGTGTCACTGCCTTGCAGACAGCAGTAACCTTTTCAAATGGCACAGTCTGTCTGCCTTTTTTTGGCAAGCAGGGGAAAAAGGAATGACTCTGACGCCAATACGTTTCTTGGATAAGGGCTCTATTCAATCCGTATCGTGGAAGTTCAGCGTTACAGAGTAATTGACATTTAAAGGCAATGTTCCCGCGTTAGCAGAGACTGCATTCGTGGTAAACGCTGCACATATCGGCTCATTTGAAAATGACCTTTACATTTCTACCAGGCAATCTGTAACGCTTCATCGAAACAGATTGAATAGAGGCCTTAGTTTGTTTTATTTTGCTCTGGTCTATGTTTCTATCCTTTTTTACTTGACTCCTCAATTTGCTGATTGATTCTGCAGCAGGAGCAGACCGAGACCAGACTCAATTCAAGACGAGCTTTTGGTGATTGTCAACCATCGATTCTCGATTACTCTACCAGTAACTAGATTGATAAAGCATCCTGTCTCTTTACGAGGACGGGGAATGAATGTTTTGAATGTTCACACACATATACACACTCACACACACACACACACACACATACGCAGGCACGAACACGCACGCAGGCTGTCATCCTATTATAAACGAGTAGTCCAGATGTGAACACTTCTGTGTCATTCTAAGGAGAAGACGGTGATGAAGCTAGCATAAAGCTCCTTCAAATTTTCCCGAACTCGGACCAAGATCATTCCCCGAGATTATAGAAGTTCTCCAACAGTTTGTTTGCCGTTCAAGTCATTTGTTTGTTCTAATTTGGACATGTAGAAAGTGACGGCCGTACTTTGAAAACCGAGCGCAAGCCGAGTAGAAGCGTGTGAAAATGTCGGCGGGCAGACGCCTACCAGCGGGCGGCCCCTTAAAAGAACCGCGAGCGAGCGGCAGACGAACGGCAGACCATCATTCGGTGCAATGTGTTTTTTCTTGAACTCTCCTGCCTGCTGCTATGTGACTGTCCTTGAGGATGCCTCTCCACACTCTACTCTATGACAGATGGGTGCTGGAGTGTCTCTGCAACTTCCCCAGTCAATATTTCTGCTTCAAAAAGGAGTGCATACTTCTCTCCACTCCATGAACATACAGGTAACGGCTCAAATAAAGGAAACACAAGTCAATGAGGGATAATTAAGGAATCCCATCATGTTTAGGGTCGTATAAAAATGCCCAGTTGCCCTTTATTCTGGCCACCATGGCTAGTGTTTCAGTCACCAGATCTCAACTCAATTGGACACTTATGAGAGATTCAGAAGCGGAGACAGAGACAGCGTTTTCCACCACCATCAACAAAACACCAAATTATGGAATTTCTTGTGGAAGAATGGCATCTCATCCCTCCAATAGAGTTCCAGACACTTGTAGAATCTATGTCAAGGCGCATTGAAGCTGTTTTGGCGGCTCGTGGTGGCATTTCTAGATGCCATGTTGCCATAAAAAATTCAGTGTATCAGAGAGCATCCAAGGTTCAGGATTGTCTTAAAAGCAAGCATACAGTTGCAGCTCAATCTGTCTCTCCCTTGTCTCCCTGCCATCTACCTCTCTCTCTCTCTCTCTCCTTCTCTCTCTCTCTCTCTCTCTCTCTCTCTCACACACACACTATCCCTCTCCCCCTCTATCTTATCTCCCCCGTCTCTTTCCCCCTCTATCCTATTCCCCCTCGCTCCCTCTTTTCTCTGTCCCTCTCTCATCCCCATCTGCCTCTGTGTCTCTCTCTCTCTCTCTCTCTCTCTCTGTCTGGCCATGGTCCCGATCCTCAATTGGCTTAGTGGAAGTCATTCGCTGACGCCTCTGCTGTCGTCCTCTCCCTGTGGTGATCCTAATCCTGTGATCACTAAATACCCTCCTTTAGCTCACGCTGCTGCTGGTACTCTGCACTGTACTGCACTCACTACCCATTATAGTACTCCACACACTCAGCTATAGCTCCTCACCCCCAGGGCACAGACAGGGGAGAAGGATACTAACATGTCAATCATCGCCTGGCAACCACAGCCAGTAACTCCAACTCTCAGTCCCATGGAGTAGGTTGAAATTGTCCCTCACCGCTGATTTAGGGTCACATTTTGTTGAATCTTCTTAATGCTTATGGTTAGGTGAAGGAATAGGTTAATCTGATCCTACATCTGTCGTTAAATGCAACCCCTACCTGTAGTGCCCCAGATCTGGGGTGTAGATGTTTCCCCCGCAGCTCTATGATTTAGGATCAGCTTTGGCTCCCCAAATTTATTCGGGAACGAATGTTAAACTGACCTTTGATTAGTTTCTAGAGGGCAGCGTCATTCTGCTCCCACTACTCTCACTCATCACTGAAAGTATTGTGCTGCAGATACGCTGTCAAAGGCAGACCGCTGTTTTGTCTGTCTGTGTGTGTGCGTATGTGTGTGTGTGTACGTGTGTGTGTGTATGTGTGTGTGCGCATGCTTGCTTGTATGACTGTATGTGTGTGTGTGTGTGTACGTGTGTGTGTGTGTGTATGTGTGTGTGCGCATGCTTGCTTGTATGACTGTATGAGTGTGCCCCATAGTGCTCTGTGTGTGTGTGTGTGTGTATGTGTGTGTGAGCATGCTTGCTTGTATGACTGTATGAGTGTGCCCCATAGTGCTCTGTGTGTGTGTGTGTATGTGTGTGTGAGCATGCTTGCTTGTATGACTGTATGAGTGTGCCCCATAGTGCTCTGTGTGTGTGTGTGTGTGTGTATGTGTGTGTGAGCATGCTTGCTTGTATGACTGTATGAGTGTGCCCCATAGTGCTCTGTGTGTGTGTGTGTGTGTATGTGTGTGTGAGCATGCTTGCTTGTATGACTGTATGAGTGTGCCCCATAGTGCTCTGTGTGTGTGTGTGTGTATGTGTGTGTGAGCATGCTTGCTTGTATGACTGTATGAGTGTGCCCCATAGTGCTCTGTGTGTGTGTGTGTGTATGTGTGTGTGAGCATGCTTGCTTGTATGACTGTATGAGTGTGCCCCATAGTGCTCTGTGTGTGTGTGTGTATGTGTGTGTGAGCATGCTTGCTTGTATGACTGTATGAGTGTGCCCCATAGTGCTCTGTGTGTGTGTGTGTGTGTATGTGTGTGTGAGCATGCTTGCTTGTATGACTGTATGAGTGTGCCCCATAGTGCTCTGTGTGTGTGTGTGTGTATGTGTGTGTGAGCATGCTTGCTTGTATGACTGTATGAGTGTGCCCCATAGTGCTCTGTGTGTGTGCGTCCTTGCGTGTCTAGGTCTAAATTAGAAGTACATTAGCTAAAGTGTATTTATCATTTGCCACACAGGGGTTGAGTATGGCTGGAGCCTGTGGATGTCTCATAGGTTTAGAGGCATTAATCACCCAGTCCCAGATCTCACTACGTGGCAGTTTCAGCTTAGCAATCCCTAGGTTATTGACTGGATCCCAACCCCCTCCCCTTTAAGTCAATGATTAACAGATACATACACTGAGCGTCTTATTTTCTGGCCTGAACGACATTGAAGGTGGCAGTGGGTGAGTGGGCCGATCCCCCGGCCCATACAATGTAAAGCGCATTGAGCTGAGTGAATCATTAATCATTACATCCTGTGTCCCAAATGGCATCCTATTCCGTATGTAGTGCACTACTTTTGACCGAAGGCCCACGGGCCCTTGTCAAAAGTAACGCGCTATATCGGAAATAGAGTGCCATTTGGGACTCGGGGACAATTTAATGACCACATTCTGTGCTGACTGAGGGCAAACTCTCCTCAAGCCCGGGTCACTGGGTTGTGTCACCTTCAGATGTGGATAGCCTCCTCAGTGTGGCATCCGCTGTGGATCACACCCACAACATCATGTCATGTTGTGACTGTGTTGACTTTGGGACCCAGGGACAGAAATAGGTCCCCCTGTTCATATAATGTTAGGCATCATGATCTAAAAGGCATCAACTACTCAGAGACTATTTGTGAATACCAGCCCTGAACGTTCTCGGCTGTCATTGTGGCTCCAAACCTTGCGCCAGTTAGTTTAATGGTACTCAACAAGGTCTCAGTACATAGCCGTTGGTACATGGCGTGCTGACATGAGTAGGTACACATCCTAATGGGTACGAATATTAACATATACAGTGCATTTGGAAAGTATTCAGACCCCTTGACTTCTTCCACATTTTGTTACGTTACAACCTTATTCTGAAATGGATTAAATGTTATATTTTCCTCATCAATCTACACACAATAACCCAAAATGACAAAGCAAAACCTTTTTTTTTTCTTTACAAATTGATACAAAATGAAAAAATGAAATATTACATTTACATAAGTATTCAGACCCTTTACTCAGAACTTTGATGAAGCACCTTTGGCAGCAACTACATCCTCAAGTCTTCTTGGGTATGACACTACAAGCTTGGCACATATGTATTTGGGGAGTTTCTCCCATTCTTCTCTGCAGATCCTGTCAAGCTCTGTCAGGTTGGATGGGGAGCTTCGCTGCACAGCTATTTTCAGGTCTCTCCAGAGATGTTCGATCGGGTTCAAGTCCGGGCTCTGGCTGGGCCGCTCAAGGACATTCAGAGACTTGTCCCGAAGCTAGTCCTGCGTTGTCTTGGCTGTGTGCTTAGGGTCATTGTCCTGTTGGAAGGTAAACCTTTGCCTCAGTCTGAGGTCCTGAGCGCACTGGAGCAGGTTTTCATCAAGGATCTCTATTTACTTTGCTTCATTCATCTTTCTCTTGATCCTGATTAGTCTCCCTGTCCCTGCTGCTGAAAAACATCCCCGCAGCATGATGCTGCCACCATCGTGCTCCACCCTAGGGATTGTGCCAGGTTTCCTCTAGACATGACGCTTGGCATTCAGGCCAAAGAGTTCAATCTTGGTTTCATCAGACCTCTTTTATTTAATGACTTGGCTGTCCTTTGTCCCTTCTCCTCCATGACATCTAAAAGACATCCAAAGAACTCTTACACATTCTCTCTACACTCACACACACACTCCCATGGTCAGAGTTATTTAGGTGCCTCTTGGCAAACTCTAAGCGGGCTGTCATGTGCTTTTTACTGAGGAATGGCTTCTGTCTGGCCACTCTACCACAAAGGCCTGATTGGTGGAATGCTGCAGAGATGGTTGTCCTTCTGGAAGGTTCCCCCATCTCCACAGAGGAACTCTGGAGCTCTGTCAGAGTGACCATTGGGTTCTTCCTGACCAAGGCCCTTCTCACCCGATTGCTCAGTTTGGCCGTCTTTGCCAGCTCTAGGAAGTCTTAGTGGTTCCAAACTTCTTCCACTTAAGAATGATGGAGGCCACTGTGTTCTTGGGGACATTCAATGCTGCAGACATGTTTTGGTACCATTCCCCAGATCTGAGCCTCAACACATCCCTGTCTCGGAGCTTTACGGAGAATTCCTTTGAGCTCATGGTTTGGATTTTGCTTTGACATGCACTGTCAACTGTGGAACCTTATATAGACAGGTGTGTGTCTTTCCAAATCATGTTCAATCAATTGAATTTACCACAGGTGAACTCCAATGAAGTTCTGGAAACATCTCAAGGATGACAAATGGAAACAGGATGCACTTAAGCTCAATTTCGAGTCTCATAGCAAAGGGTCTGAAACCTTACAGTACCAGTCAAAAGTTTGGACACACCTACTCATTCCAGGGTTTTTCTTTATTTTGACTATTTTCTACATTGTAGAATAATAGTGATGACGTCAAAACTATGAAATAACACATATGGAATCATGTAATAAGCAAAAAAGTGTTAAAAAAATCCAAATATATTTTATATTTGAGATTCTTCAAAGAAGCCACCCTTTGCCTTGATTACAGCTTTGCACACTCTTGGCATTCTCTCAACCAGATTCACCTGGAATGCTTTTCCAACAGTCTTGAAGGAGTTCCCACATATGCTGAGCACTGCTTTTCCATCTCTCGGCGGTCCAACTCATCAAATCAAATCAAATCAAATGTATAGCCCTTCTTACATGAGCTGATATTTTATTTCTTTTTTTATTTCACCTTTATTTAACCAGGTAGGCAAGTTGAGAACAAGTTCTCATTTACAATTCCTACCTGGCCAAGATAAAGCAAAGCAGCTTGACACATACAACAACACAGAGTTACACGTGGAGTAAAACACACATACAGTCAATAATACAGTAGAAAAATAAGTCTATATACAATGTGAGCAAATGAGGTGAGACAAGGGAGGTAAAGGCAAAAAAGGCCATGGTGGCGAAGTAAATACAATATAGCAAGTAAAACACTGGAATGGTAGATTTGTAGTGGAAGAAAGTGCAAAGTAGAAATAGAAATAATGGGGTGCAAAGGAGCAAAATAAATACAGTAGAGGAAGAGGTAGTTGTTTGGGCTAAATTATAGATGGGCTTTGTACAGGTGCAGTGGTCTGTGAGCTGCTCTGACAGCTGGTGCTTAAAGCTAGTGAGGGAGATAAGTGTTTCCAGTTTCAGAGATATTTGTAGGTCGTTCCAGTCATTGGCAGCAGAGAACTGGAAGGAGAGACGGCCGAAGGAGGAGTTGGCTTTGGGGGTGACCAGAGAGATATACCTGCTGGAGCGCGTGCTACAGGTGGGTGCTGCTATAGTGACCAGTGAGCTGAGATAAGGGGGGACTTTACCTGGCAGGGTCTTGTAGATGACCTGGAGCCAGTGGGTTTGGCGACGAGTATGAAGCGAGGGCCAGCCAACGAGAGCGTACAGGTCGCAGTGGTGGGTAGTATATGGGGCTTTGGTGACAAAATGGATGGCACTGTGATAGACTGCATCCAGTTTATTGAGTAGGGTATTGTAGGCTATTTTGTAAATGACATCGCCGAAGTTGAGGATCGGTAGGATGGTCAGTTTTACGAGGGTATGTTTGGCAGCATGAGTGAAGAATGCTTTGTTGTGAAATAGGAAGCCAATTCTAGATTTAACTTTGGATTGGAGATGTTTGATGTGAGTCTGGAAGGAGAGCTTACAGTCTAACCAGACACCTAGGTATTTGTAGTTGTCCACATATTCTAAGTAACAACCGTCCAGAGTAGTGATGCTGGACGGGCGGGCAGGTGCGGGCAGCGATCGGTTGAAGAGCATGCATTTAGTTTTACTTGTATTTAAGAGCAGTTGGAGGCCACGGAAGGAGAGTTGTATGGCATTGAAGCTCGTCTGGAGGGTTGTTAACACAGTGTCCAAAGAAGGGCCAGAAGTATACAGAATGGTGTCGTCTGCGTAGAGGTGGATCAGAGACTCACCAGCAGCAAGAGTGACATCATTGACGTATACAGAGAAAAGAGTTGGCCCAAGAATTGAACCCTGTGGCACCCCCATAGAGACTACCAGAGACCCGGACAACAGGCCATCCGATTTGACACATTGGACTCTATCGGAGAAGTAGTTGGTGAACCAGGCGAGGCAATCATTTGAGAAACCAAGGAACCATATCTCAAAGTGCTGTACAGAAACCCAGCCTAAAACCCCAAACAGAAAGCAATGCAGGTGTAGAAGCATGGTGGCTAGGAAAAACTCCCTAGAAAGGTCAAAACCTAGGAAGAAACCTAGAGAGGAACCAGGCTGTGAGGGGTGGCCAGTCCTCTTCTGGCTGTGCCGGGTGGAGATTATAACAGGACATGGCCAAGATGTTCAAATGTTCATAAATGACCAGCATGGTCAAATAATAATAATCATAGTAGTTGTCGAGGGTGCAACAGGTCAGCACCTCAGGAGTAAATGTCAGTTGGCTTTTCATAGCCGATCATTGAGAGTATCTCTACTGCTCCAGCTGTCTCTAGAGAGTTGAATACAGCAGGTCTGGGACAGGTAGCACGTCCGGTGAACAGGTCCGGGTTCCATAACCGCAGGCAGAACAGTTGAAACTGGAGCAGCAGCATGGCCAGATGGACTGGGGACAGCAAGGAGTCATCATGCCAGGTAGTCCTGGGGCATGGTCCTAGGGGTCAGGTCCTCCGAGAGAGAGAAAGAAAGAGAGAAAGAGAGAGAGAATTAGAGAGAGCATACTTAGATTCACACAGGACACCGGAGAAGACAGGAGAAATACTCCAGATATAACAGACTGACCCTTGCCCCCTGACACATAAACTACTGCAGCATAAATACTGGAGGCTGAGACAGGAGGAGTCAGGAGACACTGTGGCCCCATCCAATGATACCCCCGGACAGGGCCAAACAGGCAGGATATAACCCCACCCACTTTGCCAAAGCACAGCCCCCACACCACTAGAGGGATATCTTCAACCACCAACTTACCATCCTGAGACAAGGCTGAGTATAACCCACAAAGATCTCCACGGCACAACCCAAGGGGGGGTGCCAACCCAGACAGGAAGACCACGTCAGTGACTCAACCCACTCAAGTGACGCACCCCTCCTAGGGATGGCATGGAAGAGCACCAGTAAGCCAGTGACTCAGCCCCTGTAATAGGGTTAGAGGCAGAGAATCCCAGTGGAGAGACGGGAACCGGCCAGGCAGAGACAGCAAGGGCGGTTCGTTGCTCAAGTGCCTTTCTGTTCACCTTCACACTCTTGGGCCAGACTACACTACTGAAGTACTGAAGAGATGAGTCTTCAATAAAGACTTAAAGGTTGAGACAGAGTCTGCGTCTCTCAAATGGGGAGGCAGACCATTCCATAAAAATGGAGCTCTATAGGAGAAAGCCCTGCCTCCAGCTGTTTGCTTAGAAATTCTAGGGACAATTAGGAGACCTGCGTCTTGTAATGCCATGTAATGCTTTGTAGGTTAGCAGTAAAACCTGGAAATCAGCCCTTGCCTTAACAGGAAGCCAGTGTCGGGAGGCTAGCACTGGAGTAATATGATCAAATTTTTGGGTTCTAGTCAGGATTCTAGCAGCCGTATTTAGCACTAACTGAAGTTTATTTATTGCTTTATCCGGATAGCCGGAAAGTAGAGCATTGCAGTAGTCAATCCTAGACGTGACAAAAGCATGGATTAATTTTTCTGCATCATTTTTGGACAGAAACTTCTGATTTTTGCAATGTTACGTAGATGGAAAAAAGCTGTCCTTGAAACAGTCTTGATATGTTCGTCAAAAGAGAGATCAGGGTCCAGAGTAACGCCGAGGTCCTTCACAGTTTTATTTGAGACGACTGTACAACCATCAAGATTAGTTGTCAGATTCAACAGAAGATCTCTTTATTTCTTGGGACCTAGAACAAGCATCTCTGTTTTTTCTGAGTTTAAAAGTATAAAGTTTGCAGCCATCCACTTCCTTATGTCTGAAACACAGGCTTCAAGCGAGGGCAATTTTGGGGCTTCACCATGTTTCATCGAAATGTACAGCTGTGTGTCATCCTCATAGCAGTGAAAGTTGACATTATGTTTTCGAATGACATCCCCAAGAGGTAAAATATATAGTGAAAACAATAGTGGTCCTAAAACGGAACCTTGAGGAACACCGAAATTTACAGTTGATTTGTCAGAGGACAAATCATCCACAGAGACAAACTGATATCTTTCCGACAGATAAGATCTAAACCAGGCCAGAACTTGTCCGTGTAGACCAATTTGGGTTTCCAATTTCTCCAAAAGAATGTGGTGATCGATGGTATCAAAGCAGCGCTAAGGTCTAGGAGCACGAGGACAGATGCAGAGCCTCGGTCTGACGCCATTAAAAGGTCATTTACCACCTTCACAAGTGCAGTCTCAGTGCTATGATGGGGTCTAAAACCAGACTGAAGCATTTCGTATACATTGTTTGTCTTCAGAAAGGCAGTGAGTTGCTGCGCAACAGCTTTTTCATTTTTTTTTGAGGAATGGGAGGTTCGATATAGGCCAATAGTTTTTCATATTTTCTGGGTCAAGGTTTGGCTTTTTCAAGAGAGGCTTTATTACTGCCACTTTTAGTGAGTTTGGTACACATCCAGTGGATAGAGAGCCATTATTATGTTCAACATAGGAGGGCCAAGCACAGGAAGCAGCTCTTTCAGTATTTTAGTTGAAATAAGGTCCAGTATGCAGCTTGAAGGTTTAGAGACCATGATTATTTTCATCATTGTGTCAAGAGATATAGTAGCTAGGGGAGGTAGAGCCCTGTGTATGTTCGTAGATAAGATGAGAGCACCCCTCCAGCTAGGATGGCGTCTGTCACTCCTCAACAGGCCAGGCTTGGTCCTGTTTGTGGGTGAGTCCCAGAAAGAGGGTCAATTATCTACAAATTCTATCTTTTGGGAGGGGCAGAAAACAGTTTTCAACCAGCGATTGATCTGTGAGACTCTGCTGTAGAGCTCATCACTCCCCCCTAACTGGGAGGGGCCAGAGACAATTACTTGATGCCGACACATCTTTCTAGCTGATTTACACGCTGAAGCTACGTTGCGCTTGGTGACCTCTGACTGTTTCATCCTAACATCGTTATTGCCGACGTGGATAATAATATCCCTATACTCTCTACACTCGCCAATTTTAGCTTTAGCCAGCACCATCTTCAGATTAGTCTTAACGTCGGTAGCCCTGCCCCCTGGTAAACAGTGTATGGTCGCTGGATGATTCGTTTTAAGTCTAATACTGCGGTTAATGGAGTCGCCAATGACTAGGGTTTTCAATTTGTCAGAGCTAATGGTGGGAGGCTTCAGCGTCTCAGACCCCGTAACGGGAGGAGTAGAGACCAGAGAAGGCTCGGCCTCTGACTCCGACTCACTGCTTAATGGGGAGAACCGGTTGAAAGTTTCTGTCGGCTGAATGAGCGACACCGGTTGAGCATTCCTACAGCATTTCCCTCCAGAAGCCATGAGAAAGTTGTCCAGCTGCGGGGCCCGTGCGAGGGGATTTATACTACTATCTGTACTTACTGGTGGCACAGACACTGTTTCATCCTTTCCTACACTGAAATTACCCTTGCCTAACGATTATGTCCGAAGCTGGGCTTGCAGCACAGCTATCCTCGCCGTAAGGCGATCGTTCTCCTGTATATTATGAGTACAGCGATTGCAATTAGAAGGCATCATGTTAATGTTACTACTTAGCTTCGGCTGGTGGAGGTCCTGACGAACCACGTCCAGATAACGCGTCCGGAATGAAAAAGTTGAATGAAAAAAAGTTGAATGAGAGAAAATCTAAAAATATAAACGGTAATTAGAAAGTAAAAAACATAAAGTTGTCAGGTAGCAAAGTAACGTTAGCAACAAAACGCACAGCAGCAGGTAAACAAGTCTGCAAGTCATCCCAAACCATCTCAATTGGGTTGATGTCGGGTGATTGTAGAGGCCAGGTCATCTGATGCAGCACTCCCATCACTCTCCTTCTTGGTCAAATAGCCCTTACATAGCCTGGAGGTGTGTTTGGGTCATTGTCCTGTTGAAAAACAAATGATAGTCCCACTAAGCGTAGACCAGATGGGATGGCATATTGCTGCTGAGTGCTGTGGTAGCCATGCTGGTTAAGTGTGCCTTGAATCAGAAATAAATCACCTACAGTGTCACCAGCAAAGCACCCCCACACCTCCTCCTCCATGCTTCACGGTGGGAACCACACATTTAGAGATCATCCGTTCACCTACCCTGCGTCTCACAAAGACACGGCGGTTGGAACCAAAAATCTCATATTTGGACTCATCACACCAAAGAACAGATTTCCACCGGTCTAATGTCCATTGCTCATTTCTTGGCCCAAGCCAGTCTCTTCTTATTATTGGTGTCCTTTAGTAGTGGTTTCTTTGCAGAACTTCGACCATGAAGGCCTGATTCACGCAATCTCCCCTGAAAGGTTGATGTTGAGTTGTCTGTTACTTTAACTCTGTGAAGCATTTATTTGGGCTGCAATTTTCTGAGGCTGGTAACTTTGATTATCTTATCCTCTACAGTAGAGGTAAATCTGGGTCTTCCTTTCCTGTGACGGTCCTCATGAGACCAGTTTCATCATAGCACTTGATGGTTTTTGAGACTGCACTTGAAGATACTTTCAAAGTTCTTAAAATTTTCTGGATTGACTGATCTTCATGTCTTAAAGTAATGATGGACTGTCATTTCTCTTTGCTTATTTGACTATGGACTTGGTCTTTTACCAAATAGGGCTATCTTCTGTATACCACCCCTACCTTGTCAAAACCCAACTGATTGGCTCAAACGCATTAAGAAGGAAAGAAGTTCCACAAATTAACTTTTAACAAGGCACACCTGTTAACCTCTCTAGGGCAGGTGGCACCAAATCGTCCCACCTACGTAACAACCAGTTGAATCCTGTGGCGCCATATTCAAATACCTTAGAAATGCTATTACTTCAATTTCTCAAACATATGACTATTTTACAGCATTTTAAAGACAAGACTCTCGTTAATCTAACCACACTGTCCGATTTCAAAAAGGCTTTACAACGAAAGCAAAACATTAGATTATGTCAGCAGAGTACCCAGCCATAAATAATCAGACACCCATTTTTCAAGCTAGCATATAATGTCACAAAAACCCAGAAGACAGCTAAATGCAGCACTAACCTATGATGATCTTCATCAGATGACACACCTAGGACATTATGTTATACAATACATGCATGTTTTGTTCAATCAAGTTCATATTTATATCAAAAAACAGCTTTTTTCATTAGCATGTGACGTTCAGAACTAGCATACCCCCCGCAAACTTCCGGCGAATTTACTAACAATTTACTAAATTACTCACGATAAACGTTCACAAAAAGCATAACAATTATTTTAAGAATTATAGATACAGAACTCCTCTATGCACTCGATATGTCCGATTTTAAAATAGCTTTTCGGTGAAAGCACATTTTGCAATATTCTAAGTAGATAGCCCGGCATCACAGGGCTAGCTATTTAGACACCCAGCAAGTTTAGCCTTCACTAAACTCCGATTTACTATTAGAAAAGTTTGATTACCTTTCCTGTTCTTCGTCAGAATACACTCCCAGGACTTCTACTTCAATAACAAATGTTGGTTTGGTCCAAATAATCCATAGTTATGTTCCAACAGCGGCGTTTTGTTCGTGCGTTCAAGACACTATCCGAATGGTAAATAAGGGTCATGCGCACGGCGCATTTCGTGACAAAAGATTTCTAAATATTTCATTACCGTACTTCGAAGCTGTTTAAAATCAATTTTTATGCCATTTTTCTCGTAAAAAAGCGATAATATTCCGACCGGGAATCTGCAATTAGGTAAACAGACGAAAGAAAATACAGCATGGGGTCGACTCGGGCACGCGCCTAAGCCCTTTGTCCTCTGATCGGCCTCTTGGCAAAGGCGATAATGTGTTTCAGCCTGGGGCTGCCTCGATATTGTTCAGCTTTTTCCCGGGCTCTGAGAGCCTATGGGAGCCGTAGGAAGTGTCACGTTACAGCTAAGATCCTGAGTCTTCAATAAACAGAGGCAAGAACAACAACACCTTGTCAGACAGGCCACTTCCTGCATGAAATCTTTTCAGGTTTTTGCCTGCCATATGAGTTCTGTTATACTCACAGATACCATTCAAACAGTTTTAGAAACTTTAGGGTGTTTTCTATCCAAAGCCAATAATTATATGCATATTCTAGTTACTGGGCAGGAGTAGTAACCAGATTAAATCGGGTACGTTTTTTATCCGGCCGTGTAAATACTGCCCCCTAGCCCTAACAGGTTAATTGAAATGCATTCCATGTAAATACCTCATGAAGCTGTTTGAGAGAATGCCAAGAGTGTGCAAAGCTGTCACCAAGGCAAAGGCTGGCTACTTTGAAGAATCTCAAATATAAAATACATTTTGATTTGTTTGACACTTTTTTGGTTACTACATGATTCCATATGTGTTATTTCATACTTGATGTTAATGTAGAAAATAGTAAAATAAAATAAAAACTTGAATGAGTAGGTGTGTCCAAAGTTTTGACTGGTACTGTATGTAAATAAGGTATTTCTGTTTTTTATTTTTCAAAAATAAAAAATATATATATATATATATTTTTTTGTGTTTAATCAATTTTAAAATAAGGCTGTAACGTAACAAAATGTGGAAAAAGTCATGGGGGCTGAATACTTTCCAAAGGCACTGTATGAAAACAATATAAGTAAGGTCACTGATTGAATATGACCATTTTCTTTCATGTCTCCCCGCCCATCGTCATGAACATGTACCTTTCATCCTCTACCGGTAAGACTGTATCAAAGTCTGACCTTGACTTTACCTCTTAGTTAATGGGTTTAATGGCTAAAGGCTATGATCTTCCAGTTTAAAGTGGGCATGAACCGGCTACACACACGTGCGCACGTGCACACCACACACACGCACACACATACACACAAACACACCAAACACACGGCTCTCTAAAATCAGGTCCCGAAGCTATTATTCACTTAGATCTGTGTATCCTCCTCACTGACTGTGTCTACTGCTGCAGGAGGGAGTCTGCCTCGATCTCCGTACTGTACAGTACGTCTCCGTCTCTCTATCCCCTTCATCCCTCTCTTCTGTACCTCCCATGCTCTCTCCTTCCTGCCACTGCCTCCATCTGTTCGCGCTCCTCCGTTTCTCTTTCCTCTTCCATCCGAGTGTCTTTCCTGTCTCTATTTAAGTCCTCCCTTTCCCTCCCTCCTCCTCTCCGCTCCCTCCTCCTCTTCTCTCTTGAGCTCTTTCTCAAGGGTCCTGTTCTAATTCGGTCCTCTTCCTCCAACCTAGTTTTCTATTTTCTAATCCCGTTTTACACTTTAACTGCTTGTAGGACATAAGATAGCAGGGACCCTCTCCCCTCCTCTGCCTAGCCGGTTCAAAGGCATTACTGGCTGGAGGGCGGTAAAGGCTTTTGCCAAAACTTTTATAATAGCAACACATTTTCAGAGAGGAATTATAGAGACAGACGTTTATCCCTCCACCCCCGACACCTTCCAGTCCCTTCCTTCTGCGTCTGCTGGCAAACAACCCCTCTCAGTTTGTCTGCCTGTCTGTCGCTATCTGTCAGTGCCCACTCCGTCTGTCTCTATCTGTCAGTGCCCACTCTGACACAGAGACGGGGCTCCGTCTTTCTCGGACACACACTCAGACAAACACACTCAGACACGCTCAAACACATTCAGACACACACACACACACACAGTCAGACACACACATACTCCAGCCACTTAAACACTCAGTCATGTGTCTGATGGCCTGGCAGGTTCTGTCATTCTTCCTCGACAGCCCCCGTCCCCTGACGGTGCCAACCAGCCATGGAGTGTGTGTGAGAGGCAGTTCAGGCATGCATTGTATCCAGTTGAACACGCACACACACACACACACACACACACACACACACACACACACACACACACACACACACACACACACACACACACACACACACACACACACACACACACACAGATATGCGAACAAACACAGCCCCCAGAAAATGAATAGGCACATCATGTACCCAGCTCAGGCACTCACTGAAAAACCGACACAAACGCACGCACACACACACTCACGCACACGCACACACACACTCTTTGTGCCAGGGACGCAGGTGGCCTGACCCTTTGGGTCTCACACAGACAGCTTAAATACAGTCTTCCATGGACACAGCACACTGCTCTACAGCGCAACCACAAACCAATATAATGTTCTGAGAATAGCAACATCCTACATGCTACATTGGGTAGTGAGCCATACATAGGATAGCATTCTAGTCAGACAGAGCAGAATCACTAAGTGTTGTCAGTAGAGATAGTCACTGTTCCACTCATGCTCAATAATGTTCTATGAAGAGTCACTATATGCTACAGTAGTGTAGCTGGTTTGTAAACCAGCAATGAGATTCTTGACAGAGCAGTATTATTAAGTGCTGTCAGTAGTAATACATTCTGTTTTACTCCTGCTCAATTGTCACTGCTCTATCTTTGCATAACAACGCCCCGTGGCTCTATCGTGTACCCCCATCCCAACATCCCAACAGGTCCATGTTAAGTAGAATGTGATATGATGTCCTCCGTCTCATCTCCCCATGTATGACTGATCTGAGACAGAGCCAGACGCAACCTGGCCCCAGAGCGCAGCTTAAGAGCCAGCCTGCCAGGTCCGGTGTGGTTTTAAAGCAGCAAGCTGGAGAGGAGTGGAGAGGAGAGGATCCAGTGATTAAAGATGTGCCATTGTAATGAGAAGGTTGCCCTTCCAAATCCCTATGGTTGTGGTGGTGGAGGGAAGCCATAATGTGAATGGCCTCAGTGATTACCCAGCCTGCCTCTGCCTGTCAGACAAATGGATGGAGAGCATAGCTGTATAACATAACGGGGCTGCCAGGATGCATTCTTTTTTTAAAGAAGTTACAGAGGATACAGCCAAGGATATCTGCAAGGCGATATTGTTAGAAGTAACTTGTATTCATTTATTTCTCTGTGTTCATTTGATTTGCCGCAGGCTAGGCTAGACTAGGCTAGCCTGGTCCCAGATCTGACTGTGCTGATTTGCCAACTCCTATGGTCATTGTTACAGTGTCACAAACAGATCTGAACACTAAAGGAATGCTCCAGACGGTGACTAGGGGATGTGGGAGGGGAATATACTGCTGGACAGCAGCCTGTCCAGATCCAGATCGGACCAGAAGAGAACAGAGTCCCATTCAAGCCTCTTAATCACACTAGGAAAGACAACAGCATGGACA